>NC_000069.6:130725227-131020227 GCF_000001635.26 Mus musculus | reverse complement strand
CTAGATGTATAAATACAGTTTTAGAAGGTGCTAAAAGGAGGAGAAGAGCAAGACAAGGTACTGAGAAGAATATTAGGTGGCAGTTCTAGAAACCAGAAGCAATAATGTCTGGATTGGTATGTAGTTTGTAACAGTGCCTCAGGTTTGGGTCAGGGTAGGACGGGAATTCGTAGTTTATACATTTAGCATTCTCCAGCCATCCTGAAGGCTTTCACTCTTTATCTTAGGTCCTGAGAGCCTTTCAGTGAGGTGAGAGGCCCGCCCTTTCTCTTTCCATCAGACCACATGTCCAACAGAGCTGAGCTGGCCCCGCAGACAATTTGGATAACATCTGTTCTTCCAGCACACCGACAAGCCTCCACACCAGGGAAGTCACAGAGCAAACGGATGCACATTTGTCACCAGATTGTTCTTTGTGTGCAGTCCCGACTTATTTCTGCAGCTGACGACAAAAGAGTCATGTATTCTGAGAACAGCCGCTTCCGGGGGGCGGGGCGGGACAGGGGGTGGAGGGTGGAGGGCAGTCGGACGTCGTTTCTCAGAGGCAGCTCTCTTACAGGATGCTGTAGTCTTCTGCCCATCAGTGCTGTCTCCACCTGTGTAGGGAGCTGAGGCTTGGCAGTGAGCACAGCAGGGAAGGCCTCTGCCCACCAGGACTTTGCAACCAAGCAGAGAGACCAAAGAAAGTCCTTTTCACAGCAAAGAAAATCGGCGAGGATGCTCTTGAGCGCACTGAGAGCTCCCGGAAGGGAAGGGCTCTCTGGGGACAGGGCTTAGGCCCGACTGGTGTGGCTCTGTGTTCTGGCCCAAAAGCCAAACAGATGCCAGGAGGAAACCCTGGTTCCTGGTCCAGAAGGGAGTGTGAGTTCATTCCCTATGGTGGAGAACGGAACCCAAGAGGTGCTCAGAGCACAGATCCTATCGAACACGGAAGACCCCCACCCCCAAGAGTGGGAGTGGCTCTTGTTCTACCCGGAAGGAAAACCACTGGGGACTTTTGAGTTTGAGAATAACAGTAACGTTTCAAGAAGAGCGCTCAGCTGTCACTTTTCTTGCCTGGTGAAGAGGGAAGAGGGCTCCCGAGTCTAATCCTTCACCTCACTAGAATTATAGCCCCGGAGGCAGAACACTTGTGGAATTTTCACACCATGTGATCAGTGAACTGTGGAGAGGGAGCCAGCTTAGAAATCAGAAGTCCTCGTCAGAGTTTACACTCAAGATGGATCTTGGGGGGGGGGGGGGGAGTGAGAGTCTGTCAGAGAGCCTGGGTGGACTAGGAAAGCCAACCATTTCCACAAAATGGAGTTGTCCCGAGTGGATGTGTGATTTAATGACTTATTGCTTCTGAGGGTACGCCCCGGCAGAACAGAGACCCAGGGTGATCAAGCTGGTTTTGGTATCTCCCTCTATCCCCGGCCCTAAAGTCTGCCATTGTTACATTTCCAAAGGTCCACACATGCAGATCGCTTTATCTAATGGACATGTGGTGACATGAAACGGCTTTTTCTGAAGCCTTTGACTGGGTAGGATTCTTGCTTGCCCCCTCCCGTCTTCTGTCAGAGGCGGTATTAGCAGAAAGCTGTGCCTAAGTGGATTATTGCTGCATAGCTATAACCTAGTTCCTTTTATGTAAAAAAAAAAAAATTCCAAAATGGTAATTATAGGTAATTACTACAGCAGAAACCTCAGTCTGTTCACCTTCTAACCCAAAGCAAGTTCATCTAGAAGTCAACTTCTGCAGATGGCGGCTAGTTTTAAACAGATCCTGGGTTCTCGACCCTTCTTCACTGTGCGTGGAACGAAGCACTTCTCAGTCTCCCCTTGGCTGCCATTTGTGGGGTGTTGCTTACTACCGACAGGAAAATATTTGCAAACCACCATCCTGTTGGTGCTGCGGATGCTCCAGGATTCTTGTACGGTGCAACCAACTCACAGGCAATGGTTAGGAGAGGGTTGAATGTCTGTCTCTTTATGTGAGTGTGCGTGAATGGATTGGACCCAGGTTGTCACTCAGAAGAGACACAGAGTTCTACCTCGTCACTGCCCAGGTGAACAGGACATGGAAGCTGTCTCTTTGCTGCCAACTTGGAGCGTGCTTCCTGACATGATTGTGTAAAGACACTTGCTAAAAATATAAAGGACTCCCGGAGCAAGTTACGCAAGCAGTCCGATTTCCTAAGCGGCTGAGTGGGGATCCTGTCCCCGGTGTGGAACTGTAGGATTAAGCCAAAGGGAGCATTTAAAGAGTCCAGCATGATGCCTGGTGTATTCGGAGAGGGTGGCATATGCTAATTGTTTTTCAGTCTCCTCTTAGCTAGAGGCCTTAGTCTGGCTATTTTTATGCGATGCTCCAGCTTCTAACATTTTCCAAGATAAATAACAATTTTTCCTGATCAGTTACTACTATAAGCAAACACTGTCATTCACTGCCTGTCCCATTTGGTCATTTGTTTGAGTCATCCAATCAGAGCAAACCCTGGCGCTGCTGTTCGAAGCTGGACTTGGGTGGTCCCCTGTCATTCAAATGCCCTGGTCTAGTACGACAGACGTAAGCTCCGAACATGTAACCTTCAGATTTTTGTCCTTTGAGACAACTCAGGAAACTTTGCAGATGTCGCCAAGGTAGACAAAGGCTTATGAATCTCCGGGTCAGAAATGGTTCCCCAGGCTCCTGACTTTCCTGCAACCGTCCATGTTGTCTGCAAGACTTCTCACATGTTAACTAAACAGTTGAAAATTTAAGTCTCAGGCCAGATGTGGTAGCAAAAGCCTTTAATCCACATGCTAGAGTCAGGCGCTCAAAGCCAGGGTGGTATACATGGTTAGGACCGCCAGGAATATATAGCAAGACTTCGTGTGTGTGTGTGTGGGGGGGTGGTGGTGGAGAAAAACAAAACAAACAAACAAACAAAAAACAAATCAGATTCTTATTTATTTATTTATTTATTTATTTATTTATTGAGACAGGGTTTCTCTGTATATGCCTTGCTATCCTGAAACTCACTCTGTAGACCAGGCTGTCCTTGAACTCAGAGATCCACTTGCCTCCATCTTCTGAGTACTGGGATTAAAGGCGTGTACCGCAGCCGCCGCTGCCAACTCCGTCGCCGTCGCCCAGCACAAAAAGACAATCTTGTCTTACTTGATTATTATTTCTTAATAAAAAGTATGTTTTTAAGATAGTGTTTCACACAGCGCAGCCCAGCCCAGCCTTGAAACCCCTATGCTAATGGCCTTGAACTTCTGATCTCTGTGCCTCCATCACCCAAGTCCTGCGATTGTAGATGGGCATCTGGGTGCTGAGGGTGCCACTTAGGACTTCGTGCACGCTAGGCAAGTACTTTACCAACCGAACCTCATCACAGACCATGGAACCATTTTTTTTTTTACAAGTAATTAGAAATATGGCTTATGCTAACAGAGGTCCTTAAAGATGAACTTTGCAGGTGACTGTATGTTTTCTTTTTCTCAGGACAAATTCAGTTTAAGTTGAAATTATTAAAAACATCCGTTTTCTCTACAGTTTTTCCAATGTGCACAATAAGTGAGTGTACCCATTTGACAATGTGCTGGACTTCCTACGGCAGGCTACTAGATTCCGCCACTGCTATGTGGTCTCACACGGGCTCCAGACCTGCAGAATTATGACTGCTGACATGACATAGGCCATTGAGCCTTCTCCACAATGGTCCCACTGTAAACAGCTGAATCTGCAAATGTCAGGGCTCTGCCACTTAGACACCCACCGAGCCACATCTGTCTGTGCAGAGCGGAGCGGCTCTCTCAGATGGGATCCTGCACTCTTTCAGCAGGCTGACTCCCACTTCGTTCAGAAGGCTTCCCCAGTGTTTGAGGTTACATCCTATCACCACGTTTTTTTATGGCCTCAGAGCCCGGCCCAAGAAGTTCTTTTTTTCTGCCCACAAACCGTATTGTTGCTCAAGTGTGCTTCTTAAAACAATGAATATGTAACTCATTAGATGCCCAGAAGGGACGGGAGATGTAAGGATCTAACTTTATTCACTGACACAGATTGCAGAGACACACAAAGCCTGCTCAGATCCTTTGTAAAATTTGGAGTCAGAGACACACACACCGCCTCCATTCCTACCCGCAGATGTTTACTGACTGATAGATGGCAGGGTCTGTATGCCATATGCAGGCAAGCTAAACACCATTGACCTTGACAGGAGGTATATATTTTTTCTGAGGTACATTTAGAGGGAGAAGTCTCTCTGCAGAGATGGTGTAGATGTATTGTTAATATGAATTGAGCTGTCCGGGTACTACCCTCCCTGTTCGTTACCTAAGCTACCAGCAGGAGGGAAAGCCATGCCACTAACTCAGGAAACCGTGTCTTAACCACGAACAAATAAGACAAGCTATATTGCCTTCTATTCCATCTTAATTGCATCACATGTAGATTAATATCCACACTTTTCTCACTCCTAACATAAGCAGTAGGGAGTGCTTACAGCGGACATGTAACATTCCCTGTTCACTGTGAACTTCTACCCTTTTACATACGATGTAACTATTTGATTCTAGCCAAACTTTGATGAGGTGAGCATCATTCTTATTAATTTAGAAGCAAAGAAAACGAGGCTCAGAGAGCCATGGCCAGGCAGCCAGTGGTTCTAAGGTCTAGAAGCAAAGAAAACGAGGCTCAGAGAGCCATGGCCAGGCAGCCAGCGGTTCTAAGGTCTGACTTCAGAGTCTGTCTAAATGGTGAGCAGCCTGCCCCCCTCCTCTTCTGCAACAGTCTAGAAAGGAATCAGAGGGTCGCAGCTCACAGAACCATCTCCCATAAAATCACATAGCTTTGCTTGTCTGTCCATGGATCTTTGATACCAGCTAGCCTGTAAGAATCCAGGTTCCTTAGTCACAATATAGCTACCCTTTACTTCTTTTGTTTTGTTTTATATATATATTGGGAGGAGGGGGTCCAGACAGGGTTTCTCTGTGTAGCCCTGGCTGTCCTGGAACTCACTTTGTAGACCAGGCTGGCCTCGAACTCAGAAATCCGTCTGCCTCTGCCTCCTGAGTGCTGGGATTAAAGGTGTGCGCCACCACGCCCGGCTTGTTTTATATTTTTAATTTATTTTTATTTATATGAGTACCCTGTAGCTGTCTTCAGACACACCAGAAGAGGACATCAGGTCCCATTACAGATGGTTGTGAGCCACCATGCAGTTGCTGGGAGTTGAACCAGTGGGAGAGAACTGAGTGCTCTTAACCACTGAGCCATCTCTCCAGCCCCTTAGTCCTTTTGTTATCAGAACTATTTCCCAGTCGTCTCTGCCTGCTCCACCCAGTATCCCACCTCAGCTTCCTGAAGGAAAAAAGGACTTGGTTTAGGGACAAACAGGGGACAAGAAACAGACCTTGCCCAATCTCCCAAACCCATAAAACATTTTACCATGAGAGGAAGACAGAAATTTCTTGATCCTGACCAGTGAACAAAAGGTCACTGGATTCTCCCCGGAGAGGAATCTATACAGACTATGACAATGCTAGTTACAAATCACTTGGTCGCCCAGGGAACTGTGCTGGTGGGAACCCTGAACTCACGTACCTTAAGCAAATAAACAGATAAAGGGAAAAGCCACACCACAGCTCCAGCCAGCTGCCACACGATTATGAAACCTCTCCCGTCTTTAGTTAAATGTTGTAAGATAATTGATGGTTACATTTTTTTTCTTGTTTCTTGTGGTATTGTGGTCTTCCCCCTCAGAGGAGAGTCATCCTTTTAAGTGGGATCCAACAACCTTCCTCAAAGGCTGGAAGTCAAAACGGAGCCAACACTACTTTGAAATGGTATTTAATGTCAGGTTGGCAGCCTTAGGGAATATGAAGGTGTTTGCATTAGCGGCTTCCCCGCTTGGTTACATTGTTTGATTTTGTGTCAATGGCATGCCCGTTCGGGAGGTGTTTTATACGTGGTTAGCATAGGGGCTGCACACAGTATTTGCTCTAAGTAGGTTATTTTCTCTTTTTTCACCATAGTGAGGTAATTTAGGCCTCGGCATGGCTTTAAGATGCCATCTGGCACCCCAAGTGTCACACTTCCTGTTTGGTCTATGTTGTTGTGTGTGGTGTAAACATTAACACTGGCAGCTTTCGTGGTGTTGGCTTTGAAGTGACTTAGAGGAGAATTACTTCCACAGTCCGGTGCCTGTCTCCTTGCTTACAGAATCAGGTTAGGTGGCATATAGAAGGGTCTCAGGGGCATGCTATGACATAGAGCCACCATTTGACCAGCTCCCCTGAGGCCCTATCGAGACACAGCTGACTACTTTAGCAAGACACCCACGCTATCTCATGGATATTATTCCATCAGATGATACCGAAGAAGAAGGTAAACTTAAAAGAAAAATTTAGAGTCCACACAAGTGTAGGTTCTCTAGGACTTTCTAGGGAGATTTCCTGAGTGTGTAACTTTTGAGGCACATTCACAGGTCTCTCAAACACCAAGCACCTGTTTCCCTTCCTGCACCGGTGCCAGACTTCTCAGTGATCCTGTTTTGACACCATAAATGCCAAGATTTGTCCCAAAGTCCCCAAATGTCTTGCCCTATTTAGACTCTGCTGTGCTCTGGTCTATGCTTGGAATTTTCTTTTCTTTCGTATGAAATCGATTGCTTTTGTATCTTTAAAATTACGTTGTTTTTGCTCATTCTTTGAGAATTTTGCACAATATATCTATATCATATTCACCCCTCACTTATCCTCATAACAACTCCAAGATCGACCCCCATCCTCCTTGCTACCCTAACATCATGTCCCCTTGTATTAGTAACTCACCGAGTGAGGTTTGTGCAGCTCTTTCTGTGACCTTCGGTTCCACTTCCTTCTGTTGGTCAGGATCAGGTTGGTCTGTGAAGACTTTCCGACCCCCACAATCACATCACACCCCCTGCCTCCCTCTCTCCTCCTTGGTCCCTGAAGTGGCACTGAGGTGAGCTGTTCCGTGTTGGAGTTGAGTAGCCTTGGTTTTCCCCAGGGCCGTGAGGCTGGCGGAGGGAAAAGGCAGAACCAATTTAAGCAACTCACAGATCAAACCAAACTCAGAATTTCATTTCCATTAGCTCTGCCCGTAAATATTCTCCTAAGTTGATTTGCAATCCATCGACTTGGCCAGGTAGCTCACATTTTCCTATATTATAAATTACAATACCAATCACCCAGGAACAGTTGGGTCAATTTAAAAAGATTGATTTATTTAAATTTTCAAGTCTATGAGTTGTCTCCATGTGTGTATGTGCACCATGTGTGCCTGCACCTTAGAACAGGCCATTGGATCCCCTGGAATTGGAGTTCCAGGCAAAAACACTTAGACACATAAAATAAAATCAATACATCTTCTTAAAAAGCCAGTAAACAATAGCCAAAAATATTGAAAACAAACAAACAAACAAACACGTAAACAAAAACTCCCCACAGCAGTTTTTTAAGTCCACCCACTTTAAGCTTTGTATTTCTATTTTATTTTAAAGGTTTCTTTATTTTTTTCTTTATCATTGTTGTGAGACCTTCAAGCCAAGCTGCTTCAGAGTCAAAAGAGAACCTGAGTCTGCCCTTCCTGGCCACCTTCTGTTCTTCTTGCTCATGTTCTGTGACTTCTGGGTTTTGGTGTCAGCTGTTGACTCCCGACCCTGGATGTGTTTGTTGATTGACTTCTCAGGGTTCATCTGTTAGGGCTACAGTGTTCAGTGCCATACAGTCCTGCTTGCCGAATGAACACACTGCTGGTGAGACAAGGCAGGGCTTCCATAGGGCTGATGGTTACTGTTGCCAAGTGTCAACATTTCTTTTTTTAAGAGCACAACAAGAATCAAATGTAGGCTGTGGTTATAGTTTGGTGGTACAGCTCTTCTACAGCATGTACTAATCCTAGGATTTGATGCTCAGAACTGACCAAAAAAAAAAAAAAAAAAAAAAAAAAAAACCAAACTTGTGACCACAATACAGTAGTCAAAACAAAATCAATGTCTACAGTCCAAGCAAGCTACTATATACAAGGCACATATTTTGCTATATTTTATTTTACAGATTTGAACTTTCTAAATTTGTTTAACTTTTAAAACTTTTTTTATTTTTTGTTTTTATTTTCAAGACAAGATTTTTTTTTTTTTTTCTGTGTAGCCTTGGCTGTTCTGAAACCCTCTCTGTAGACCAGGCTGGCCTCAAACTCATAGAGATCTACCTGCCTCTGTTTCCCGAGTGCTTGGATTAAAGGTGTGCACTACCACTGCCCAGCTGGCTACTGTACAGTATTGAAAAAGTTAAATAGTGAGTAATCCTTTCAAATGAGTAACATAGTGTATTTGGGCTAGGGTATGCTTGAGGTTTGAACTGGTGTTGATGTTTGGTCTGCTGCTAGATATCGTAATGCTAAATTCTGTACCCAAAGGTCTAGACCTCCGAGTAGGTTCTCGTGTTTACACGCTTTTGCTGTGTAAACCTTGTTTCTTTGAAGACCACCCAAATCCATCACTAGGAATGAGAACTGTTATAAGATGACCATTTTGCTGACTAATACCTTAGTAGCCATGGCACTGAGTGCTCTCCCTCGCCGGGTTTAGGTCCTGTGCTCATCTCTGGAATAAACTAGCCCACTCAAAAGCCGGAATTAAAGCCTGGGATCAATGACTCTGCCTTCCACATCACATTGAATTCCATACATGTTCAACAAAAGTCCACTGATATATTTAACCACGCTCGACTTCCTCCTCCTGTCACTGGCCCAGACACAATAGTGTCGGCACACATCGGCATGTAAAATCCTTTGGAGACCATGTATTTTGGCCTCTAAGTTTGATTCATAGATTTGAACGTCCAATCAATCCATCTGTTGGGATCAACAGTGCTTACAAGAAAACACAAATTAATGTTTTTATGTTCTTGCAGACACACAGATCTTCTCTGATATTAGCTTTTCTTTGACATTGCTGATGAGGTGTTTTTTTTTTTTAACCCCTATGGTGGTTGTTTATCCCCAAGACCTGCCTCATTTCCAGCTCTCTAGAAACTTCTTTTTACAGTTGTTATTAACATCAGCATAAAGATTTAAAGTAATATTGCAAAGACCCGTTCTTAAAAGCAACCTTAACGGGGTTTTTCTACAAATCCTGCTGGCAGAGCAGATTTACGACGATGTGGGTCCTTCGTGTAGTAAATCCTAAGGTGCTCCTTCCTCAGAAGTAGCAAAGACCTCTTTATGGTATGAGTTTTGCCTACGTCAGTGGGCTCTGTTGTGGACCACCGGGTTGGTGTCATAGTGACATCCCTGTGTCACCCACACACTGGTGTCCTTAAGCAGAGGGGCAGTTCCTCCAAGTAAGCGTCTCCCAAAAAAAAAAAAGAAAGAAACTCAGTTTTCCTCTTATTTAGTTTTCATGTCGAGCCCTTTCCAAATCACTTTCCAGTCTCTCTCCATGAAACCACAACTGGTTCATGGAAACCTACAGCGCTTGGTGAAGCAGGCTACGACGACAAGCCCCTCAGTCTGTTTGCTTCTTTGAATAAACAAGTCTTTTTGGAGGGCACGGCTGGCGGTTTGATCCTTGGCAATTACTCTCCTCAAAAAAAAAAACAAAAAACAAAAAAAAAAAACGTGTCTTAGGAGAGCAAGTGATTCTTCCTGGGAGAGTGAACACCTTTCAGAACGCTGTGGGTTTGTTTAGTTTCTTCATTATATGAAGTATATTCAAGCTGATCCAAAGCCCATTAACATAATTTTCATGCCTGTTAGTTCTGGCAACACACGCTAGACAGGAACTGTGTGATAAATGAGATAAATAATTTTGATGGAGCGGTGCAATAAAATAAACTTTTCCCATTTAAGAAAACAAATCCTGACTAGTGGTGTGCATGGGAGTCCCTCTGTGTTAGGGTGGCATTTTGAGGGTGGCCTCTCATCCTTAGGATGTGCTGGGGAGAAAGGGGCACTGTTGGAGTCTTACAGGGTCTAACTGTAGTTTTAGAACAAATTAAGAAGCGTTAAGTCCTTCTTTAGGATTGATGGTCTAGCTTTGGGTGATGTGAGGTTTTATTACCATTCTTCTGTCTGACTTTTAGCTCTTTACTCAAAGCATAGCCATGACAGGAGAGATGAAATTTACATATACTTATATTGAGACCTCCTACATTTTGAAGGAGGTAAAAGTTGGAGACTGGGAGGATCCTTTCTGACAAGTTAACTATTTACAGGTTTACCCAAGCAGGCCCTGTGAAAGACTAGTTATCAGAATACGTGATCCCAACCACTCAGCCATCTCTCCAGCTCCATCTTCTGATAATGTTTTAAGAGTTTATTATACGACTGAGATATAGGCAATGTAAGCTGATATCTTGAGCTTGCTCCTTCTTGCAGAACTGAAACCCCTTACCCACCAAATAGCAGTTATGCATTTCTTTTTACTCTTCAAAGAATGATGAGTTAGAAGAAAATTTAGGGATAAGTACGCAATGTGAAATTAGTGAGATTTTACTTTTGATGAACTTCAAGTGCCTTTCTAGTGATGCTATCGTAATGATGCCAATAACTATGAAGTCTGTATATATGGAAGCCCTTGAGTGTCATTTCTAAACCTATGAAAAATATAGGCCCATATTTCTGCCATACACTAAACATTCCAATTTGTCTATGGTAGCTAACTTTGCTACCATAAAATGATTCGGGCTTAACCATCTGATATTGACGATTGTCTGGCAGAGTGGGTTTTGAATGTTGAGCATGATTTTTGGGTCTCCGTGAGTGACCCAGAAAACCACAGAAGATCAGTTGTAGAGCCTGTTAATAATGTCTAAATAAAGCTGTTAAGACACATCTTTTAGAAAAGTTTGGATCCTAATTTATAAGGAAAATCCAAACAAACCAAAAAAGAGAAACTAGATTAAAAATAACAAATCTTCATGGACAATGACTAGGAGGAAACCAGGGGGCACAATGATCCTGTGAGCACAGAGATGCAGGAAACTTGGACCACTTTAGCATCTGTGTAGAACGTGATGGGACAGTGGTGGGGCTGGAATAAAAATGGAAGAAGAAACCACAGCAACTCCGTCTGATGACTGCAGCCAACATCAGGAGTCTGTGCACCCAGGTGGCGACTGATGCAAAAAGCCCGTGGAAAAGTTCGAATGACTGCAGCACTATAGCCTCTCACAGCTCTTACAATGACAGGGCAGGTTGTATTCTGCTAGGAACAATACCCAGGGGAAGAAAAGAGAGAGGAAAATGGATGAGCGAGAACACAGAGCCAGGAAATATTTTAGAAGTATTTTACTAGTTTCTTGCTTTCTTTGGGTACTCTAATTTGAATACACATATCTAGAGATTTCAAAGTTACTATCCACATATGAGCAAGATCCTACAGTGTCTGTCTTTCTACCTCACTCAGAATGATTATTTCCAGCTCTAGCCATTTGCCTGTGAGTTTCACATTTTTTTTCCCTTTAGAGCTGAATAATATTCCACTGTGTATATGAACCACAGGTCCATTATTCATTCACCTAGGCTGTTTCTATGTCCTGGCTTTTTTGAATGGAACAGCAATGAACATGGATGAGAAAGTACCTTTGTAGCAAGGGATAGAGTCCTTTGGGAACACGACCATGGTGATTGTCTTAGTTACCATGCTGCTGTTGTGAAGAGACACCATGACCAAGACAACTTATGAAAGTGTCTTAGTCAGGGTTTCTATTCCTGCACAAACATCATGACCAAGAAGCAAGTTGGGGAGGAAAGGGTTTATTCAGCTTACATTTCCACATTGCTGTTCATCACTGAAAAAAGTCAGGACTGGAACTCAAGCAGGTCAGGGAGCAGGAGCTGATGCAGAGGCCATGGAGGGATGTTCTTTACTGGCTTGCTTCCCCTGGCTTGCTCAGCCTGCTCTCTTATAGAACCAAGACTACCAGCCCAGAGATGGTCCCACCTACAAGGGGCCTTTCCCCCTTGATCACTAATTGAGAAAATGCCTTACAGTTGGATCTCATGGAGGCATTTCCCCAGCTGAAGCTCCTTTCTCTGTGATAACTCCAGCTGTGTCAAGTTGACACAAAACTAGCCAGTACAGAAAGGAAGCATTTAATTGGTGACTTGTTCACAGTTTCAGAGGGTGAGTCTACACCATCATGGTGGGAAGCATGGCAGTAGGCAGGCATTGGAGTAGTAGCTGAGAACTTACACATAGTCCAAAAAACAGGAGGCAGAGAGAGATTTGCCCTAGCACATGGGCCTTTGAAACCTCAAAGTTCACCCCCAATAACATATCTCATCCAACAAAGCCATACTGTAAACGTATGTAAATGTCACTTTTATTTCCTCAGATGATGGGATGAGATTTGAGCAGTACCCAAGCTGTGCAAATACATTGCTTAGGCTGAGCTCAGAGTGTTTCTATCTAACTACACCTGGAAGCTTCTAGCCTTCGTAAATCTAATCTTCTGCAAGCCTAGACCTTGAAGGCTTCAACTTCTAGCCTCTGTCTGCTAACCTAGGCCTAGAATGTTTCAGCCTCTGAGACTTACTGCTGACTAAACTCATTCCTTTTAGCTCTTTCTGAACTCTGGCTGGCTGGTTCAACTCAATTGTTTTCACTCAACGTCTCCTTCGAGATGACTGCTTCAAACTGGTTTCTTTGGGCTTCTGATGGAATTGCTCTGCTTAGAAAGACTGCCTCTGAACTCCATGAGCTGAACTGCTTTGAACCGAACTGAACCGAATTCCCTTGCATCACCTGAACTCAACTCAGTGGCACTCACTGAACTGCACACCCCCCCATTCCTGACTCGTTCTGCACCGCCCTTACATCACCTCTCTCTCCTGTCTGTTCTCGTGAGAGTTGGGCATAGCCTGCCTATCTTTGACTCATTTTGACAAATATGTCCCCGATTCGTCACTTTGCTCCTCAATTAGGTACTACTTTCAAACACAATTGCTTCCTTTTACAAACTTCACCTTCATTATTTGGGATTCAAGGTGTATACTGAGGGTACAAATTTATTCCAGCCAGAGAGATTAAACGTATGTCTTTCCAGCCAGATCACGCAGACCTAGAAGGTCTTTGGATGTGATCCTTTGCCAGAGCAGCCATATTGTTGGATTTAAATTCCTCTACACCACACTTCCTAATCTTTCTTAAATAGCCCACTACCTAGAAAATAACCATTCAGATATATGACCCTATGGAGGGTATTCTCGTTCATACCATCAATGTGGTATTGCTAGACCATATAGTAGATCTGTTTTCAGCCTTTTGGGGACACTCCATGTGGATTTCCATACTGGCTGTACTAGTTTGCTCTCCTACCAACAGTGAATGAGAGGTCTTCTTTCCCATGCCAGTGTTTGTTGTCAGGAACCAGGAAATATTACTGAAGAATTACGGATGTAATTTCTTTTTTTTTTTTTAAAGGAACGTGTTTATATTTATAGGAGTAAAATTAGAAAGTTAGTATGGAATTTCCATACATCCCAAACTCAGTTTCCTTCTTCTTGGAACTTTATTATATTGTATTAGTATAGTATAGTTGTCACAGTCAATGAGTAGGTAAAAGTTATTATTTTGGGATTGCTAGAAACATGGCTTAGCTGTTAAGGATGCTTACTGTTCTTGTAGAGGACCCAAGTTTGAGTCCCAGCACCCATGTGGCTTGTCTGACAACTGCTTGTAACTTAGTTCCAGGGGTCCAATGTCCTTTTCTTGACTCCTATACTGACCCTACCACACACATATACACACAACTAAAAAGAAAATAAGTTTAAAACAATTTTTAAATTAACAATTTATTTTATTCCACTTATTTATCACCATCTATTATATTATTATATTTCATTTATTTATTTTCGTTATTAACAATTTATTTCTATGGTGGCAGGGGCAGGAGGACAATACCACATAGGTGGAGGTCAAAGGACAACTTGTGGGAATTGATTCTCTCCTTCTACTATATTTGGTCTTGAGGATCAAACTCATGCAAACAGGACACTTGGTAGCAAGTGACCCTACCCATTCAGCCATCTAACTGGCTCTAAATATATTAACTCATGTCTACCCTTTATTCAGATGTCGCATAGAGGACAGCACATTATGTTCAGTTGTCTTGGGTCCTTGGACTCTTTTTGGTTCTGATAATGTCTCATACTTTTTTTTTTCTTTCTCTAAATTGAAAGTTCTGAGAATTAACTGGTCAGAATTTTAAAAAATATATTATAAATCTCTGTCTGTGAAGTTAGAAAAGTTCCATGAACCTAAACTTGATCCAATTAGGGGAATTTCCACAATAATGTTTTACAGAACAAGAAAAATGATATAAATTTGAGATAGTTAAAACAATTTTTTTTTGTCCCATGGGCCCTGTTAAAAAAATCTTCATCCTAGATTTGTATTAGAAATATCATGGGCTTAGGTATATAATATAATTTTTGTTACCTATTTATTTGGAGGGTACACACATGTCATGGTGCACACATGGAAGTCAGGGGACAGACAGCCTGAGGGAGTCGATTTTCTCCTCATACCATGTAAGGTCTGAGGCTCAAACTCTGATCATCAGCCTTGACAGTAAGTCCGTATATCCACTGAGTCATCTTGCTGGCTCAAAAATGGGAAGTAGAATATTTTAAATGTATTTGTGTATTTAGTGTGTATTCTTTAGATCTGTTCATTGAAAAGGACAAGTGACAGAAAATATTCCTTGGATCTAGATATGGTTTCAAAATATAACTTTTCTTTCAAAGAAACAAAGACTTATTGGGAAAAAATTACTCAAATTTGGGTCAAGAATTATATAAGGTGAGCCCTAAACATTTTAAGATCTAAGATAGCAAGGTCTCATAGAATCATTTTTTATTAGCCAACTTGAAAGGGCTCCTAATAGATCAGTTTGCGTGTGAACAGGAATCACAGTGAAGCCCTTAAAATTGGGCTTCATTAGAAAACTGTTAGATTTTTCAAATAAAAACTAAGAGGTTAAATTAAAATTTCACAGTTGTCTAACTCCTAATGTACTAAGAAATTCAGACTTTGTCCAATGGTGTTTTTCCTCCTTAGGTTTTTTTGTTTGTTTGGTTTGTTTTTTTTTTGTTTGTTTGTTTGGTTGGTTGGTTTTGTTTTGTTTTGTTTTGTTTGTTTGTTTTTGTTTGTTTCTGTTTCTGTTTTTGTTTTGTCAGCTTGACACAAGCTAGAGTTCTCTGGAAAGAAGGATCCTCAATTGAGAAAAAGCCTCCATAATATTGGTGTGTTAGTCACTGATGTGGGAGGAGTCAGCCCACTGGGGGTGGTGCCACCCCTGGGCAGGTGGTTCTGTGGTGTATAATAAGGGGGACTGAGCAAGCCCTGAGGAGTAAGTCAGTAAGCAACATTTCTCCGTGGCCTCTGTTTCAGTCCTGCCTCTGGGTTCCTGCCTTGAAATTTGGCCCGGACTTCACTCAATAATAGGCTGTGATATGAACTGTCAGATGAAATAAACACTTTACCTCTCAAGTAGCTTTTGGTCATGCTTTTTGTTATTGTTGTTTTGTTTTGTTTTTATCACAGCAATGACTAAGATACTTTCTTATACCAAAAAGGAATGAAACAGAATACTGTATGTCCCTTGAAGAAAGGACGTATACCATCCATCATTCTCCTAAAGAAATGTTGATCCAGTCACCTGTCCTCTCCCACTTAACCTTCTAGGAGATTAAGTGAAATGGTAACTCCCTAAGGAAATACTCAGGGGTGATGGCACATCTGTCCTGGGAGCAGATGTGGTGTGGCCTGTGCCCATCGTGTTTCTGTGTGGCTTGTTGACTGCTCAGGCAGCAGCTCCCTCACTTCCACCTGACCCCGAAAGCATCCTTTGCAAAGTTCCCATCCAATAGAGCCATTTGCCACTTTGTTCTTTTGTCCCACGAACATACAGAGGTGCTTTAGAATATTCAAAATGAGTTAACTCCAATCAAGAAACACGGGACACTAAATGTTCATCAGGGTGACATTCTCTGGAGACAGCCAGCATAATTCTCTATTTCATAGAATGCTGATGTGTGGAGCTCAAAGAACAGAGGGCTAAAGTGCCAAGTGAGGCAGCTACACGGCACTCCTAGCTGGGACTTGTTCACTTCTGGCCATGAGCAGGGAGACAGTACTGTCTCATACTGTGAGTTGCTGGTAGGGGCAAAAGCCAGTCGGTTTAGGGTAAGACACAAAACAGAATAAATCAAAACAACCCCCCACGGCTACTTATCAAGGGCACAAAGCAAACAGCCTCTGGTTCTATTCCTATGGCTGCCTGCTTTTCACGAGGATGGAAATCATTTAGTTCTTGGGCCAAACATAACATTCTTTTTATTACTCCTTTGAAGTGAAACTCGATTCTTTGTGTATTTTTATAAAAATACAGGACCTAAAAGAGGATGTCTCACATACAGTGAAACCTAAGACTACTGTAGGCTGTTGATCATGGTACGTAGGTGTCCAGATGAGGGTTTAGTGGGAGAGTCTGCCTGAAGTCTGACGTTTCAATGGAGAGCTGATGAGAAAGGAGGACTCTAGAAAGGGAGCCCTTGCTCATACTTGCTGCTTAGAGATTACATTGCTTCATCTACTCATCCTTTGAGCTTAACTGAAAGCACACATCAACACCCTTATAGCATTGAACGTCGAGATGATGAGCAAGATGAAAACAAACACAGATGAAGTAGGTATTTAGTGGGAAGGCCCTGTGCTTTGAGTCACCCAGGCAAAGTCACGGGGCTTCTACAATCCTCTAACTGACGTACGCATTCTTCCTGCCCTATTTGGTCTGTTCTCTCAGGTGGGAGCTGGTTGGTCCTTCTGAATTTGTGGAGAACATCTGGATTGTGGAGAACATCTGGATTGGGGATCGACAGTGCTGAGATTTAAATCATCAGGGATGTCTTTCAGCATCTCAAGGTATCCTCTGACAGACGTTAATTCCTTCTCCCAAGGGCTGTGTGGAGAAATGTCCTGAGCTGGGTGTGGAGCCTCTTAGACGATAAGAGTATCCAGATTTGCTCATACTGTCAATCTAGACTCTGGGTACTTTGTTAGGCAATGTTTTGCAGGCTGAAGTATGCTCAGAGTCTAGACCTCAGCCAGCTTTAAAATATGAGCAGTAGTTTACACATATTGTAAAATAACTTGCTGGGAACGTGAGCTCTAAGGTGTAACTCCCACAGTCGTGTACTGTGTCCGGATGGAGTGAGTGTAGAATAAGAGGCATGTTTGTGAGTACTTCAAGGAATCCTGAGCTTGGTGACTTCTTGTCCCATATTCAAGATGAAGAATTCTAAGGAATCATATACTATTTTGTTTTGTTTTGTTTTGTATTTTTTGGTTTTTCGAGACAGGGTTTCTCTGTGTAGTCCTGGCTGTCCTGGAACTCACTCTGTAGACCAGGCTGGCCTTGAACTCAGAAATCCGCTTGCCTCTGTCTCCTGAGTGCTGGGATTAAAGGTGTGAGCCACCACACCCAGCAATATAGTGTTTATCATGCAGACTGACCCCTGAAGATACTGCTACACATTATGTGTCTGCAGAAAAAAGAAAAAAAAAAGTCTATAGCCAGACTGCTTTGAATTCACTCATTCTTATGTGATCTCAGAAACTAAGCAGGGCTGAGCCTGGTTAGTACTTGTATAAGAGAACAAATAAAATAAAGTAAATGGAAGATAGTTGCATTTCCAAATGATTCCTTAAAATGCCTGAAAAATATCTAAGTACTTGTTACAAAGGGGTAGTTTGAGAAGCTAACAAGAGGAGTTGCCAAACCTTGTCCTTGGAGAAAATAACTCCCAACTAGGCAGGTGTTTCCCATTCTCTTTAATAAAAAATATATAAACACCTTCCCTTCTTCCCTACAATCTATGTTTCTACCTCTAAACTCTTCTGCGCAGGGAAGTGTCCAGTGTCATAAAAAACTCAAACATAGGTTTGTTCACGGTCCTTGCATAAGAAGGGCAATTCTGCTTAAGACAGACTCTACCAATCCTTGTTTAAATTTGAACAGGCAAGAGAAGGCTCCAAGAAGTTTTGATAATAGGGTGTTTGGACTCTCTGCCATCTTTTAATTTGTTAGCAGTTATAGTGGGATTGATCAGGAGCATTCAAACTTCCTAGTCCTTCTGGAGGACCAAAGCATCTCAGAGAGTTAAATATAGTCATTTTAGATCACTTGGTTCTTGGAAAAAAATTAAGATAAAAAGATAGAAAATGTGTAAAATAAGGCAGAGGACTCTAGGGAAAGCCTTCACTGGGCAAGGTGAGATGGGGTGGATACCTGTGTGTCAAGGCTGACCTGGCTTCCCTGTGCTTTGTCCTGTGGGTGACCTGTGCCATCTTCTGCATCTAAGGCAGAAAGAAGGCTCCACTAATAACTCTGCCAGGGAGCTGTAAGTGCTCTCCTTTTGTTAAATTCGTGTTTTTAATTTCCTGGTGAGGAAGTCTAAGAGGATAAAATAATTTTACAGCTAACGTATAAAAACAGGAAGGGAGCCATTAAGCAATATTCCCCAGACTTTAATGTACACACAGATCTCTGAGGAATCTTGTTAAAATGCAAATTTGATGGGGCCAGAGTGAGGTGGAGTTTCTGCTTTCCTATCAAGCCCTGGGTGATGCTCATCCTGCTGGTGTGGGTACCACACTGAGTGGTAAGGCACAGAAGGATGTGGGGTAAACAAAGAAATGGGACGTCAGTTTTGATTGACACTACTCCTTTCAGCTCCAAGTCTTGTCTCTCTGGTTACAGAACATTAATTCTTTGCCTTGGTTTGATATCTAAGCCTTGCCCTGTTTGTATATTTATCCCAAAACTTGGAGAAATTGGATGTCATTATTGGGGCATTAGTGAAATGAGACCAATTCACAACTTCAGTTTATACCACGATGGGGTCTGCCACCCCCAATAGATAATGATAGATATATGCTTCAAGTTGTAATATCTACTTTTTCCTACATAGTCTCTTTGCATTGGAGATATGCATAAAAGTTGCAGAAATAAGTGTGTTTAGACCCACATGTCACAGAACTTGTGGTAAAGAGAAATACAGTTGCTACATTTGGTATTCTTTAACCAATTCCCTTAATCCAGTTCTTTCATCTACGAAATCTCACAGAGAGCTTGATTTATCCAACTTTCTTACAACTAAAGAATGCACTGAACACAACTGGCATAAAGGGTCCCATCCGCAACATTTTGCCACCCCGTTCTTCTCCATGTGTGTAACTGTCTAAGCTCTCCGGGTAGAAGCTACGTGGGGCAGAGAGCTTGTCTCGCTGAGATGCCGTTCGCTTGCATGCCGGGGACGCCTTTTCCACTGGGAGCTCATGTGGTCTGCACACGTTCTTCATGGAGAGATGGATGTTGAGGGCCCAGCTGTCGGCTTTGATTTACATTCAGATCATTAAGCAATTCAAAAGTACCTAATATGTTTTTTATTAAAATTTCCAAACTGGGGAGAAGGAAACAAGGATGGGAAGAAGTGGGAGCCGTGCTGGTCGTGAGTCAGAGCCAGCTACTGTTCTTACTTGGAGGGGTGGGTGGGGATGGAGAAGAGATGCAGAGGAGAGTCAACTACACAGCCAACAAGTTGGTATGAATTGAAGACAAAGCTGGAGAAACTGAATTATTTTCCCTGTAAACACAGTGATTAAGAAGGTACTCCATTCTCACTCAGAGAGGGCCATTGCACACAAAAAGACCTATTGACTCTCTGCCTTCACAAGAGAAATATTTACAAATATAGATCTGGCAGATTAACCTTTCCTCACAGACTGCAACAGCTGTGGCTTCATTTCTTTCTAAAGTCAAATAGTGTAGACCTTACTTGTCTTTTATTTATTTATTTTTAATAGTAAAAGTCACTGTGTGAAATCCGTTTGTGTATGGAGTGCCGGGCTAGAGCTAATAGTGATATTTCCTAATCTTTCCAAGTAAAATCTTGTTTCCCCATAGCCGAAAATATAAGCCTCACACACTAATCTACACTTTGTAATTTGTTCTTTCTTCTTTTGAAGTTCTTTATTAGCTGTGCCCTCTACCAGCGGATCAGTATTGCGACCAGTGCTAATGGGTGTGAATTTACCCTGGTGCCAGCTTGTCTTAACCTTTGTTAAATGTGTGCCAACTGTTTCACAATGAACCTTTACTTTCTCTTTTATGACTGGCTGTAAAAACCTGTGCTGAGAGCCAGTGAATGGAGCTGGCTGGTGGACTACCTCCACAGTCTCGGAAGCCCTTACCCGAGCCGCAAGGGTTGCTGCCAGGCAATCCTGTTTCTCTATGTTCGTTGCCCACCCCAGATAAACAGTACCAGAGTGTTCTCTAACACTTCTGCAACAGCACACACCCAGAGTGAAGGAGTCACTAGAGCCTTTCCCTCTGGTATTCTCCCCTCCACTCTCTACAGCTTTATCTTTGTCCCCACCCCAAAAGAAAAGGAACAGCAAAGAGAGAGAGAGCAGCCACCTGTGAGTTTTCCTCCTCGCTGTCTCCTCTGTCACATATGCAGTGAGAGAAAGTTGGTATTTTTATAAAAACAGCAAAATGTGATTTGATTTAATATAGAGTCTTCTATTATCACAGGGTGATTGAGAGTGGGTCTCCTTTGTATCAGATGTCACAGTGGTCTAAAATGACAGTCAGGCAGGTGAAACCCAGTCGTTGTACAATTAATTTTCTCGTGGGAAAATTGATTTGATTCCCAGTTTGTAACTAACTAAAGTGTGTGTGCACGTGCACATGTGTATATTTGTGTGCATATATGTGCATGTGTGCATATGCATATTTGTATGGGTGTGTGTGCAGTGTATGCATGTGTGTGTGTGTGTGTGTGTGTGTGTTAGAATTAGCCACTGCATTTTGTCAGTAGAAAAGTGTAGTAAGGGCCCACCACCAGCATTATAAAACCTAAGGTAACTTGTGCAAACAATAGAAGTATTTAAAAAGGAAAACCAGGAAACAGGCCCAAGTGATACCTGAAAATATCAAAGGCAGAATGTGTTGATTAAACAGACAAACTATGAGGAAAAGAAATAAGCATTTTAGGGAGAGGGGTGATTTCTGACATGTGCAGTAAATCATGGTAAGCATAAACTAACTTCTCTGTAGTCACCTTCCGGAAAGTGTCCGCATCGGGTCTCTTTGAAGGAAACTAGCTGTAAGTAAAGTCCTCAGTGTTCAGACTCAGAGTGCCAGGGCCTTTTGGAAAAGGTTTTCTGCACGACACATTCCAAACCATGGCTCTAGCTCACTCTGTGAGCCCACTGATCTCATTAGCTTCCTCTGGGTCAGGAAACACACTATATCATCAAAAGGGGCCATGATCCATTTACTAGAGAGATGGGTAAACACGTAAGGAGTAAACCGGAAACAACCCACACACCTTTTTCTCGATAGCACAATGAAGAAGTCTCCGAAGCAGGGCATCCTGACCGCGCTGCCCGCTTGGCCTCCTCCTGTGTTCTCTTGTACAAAGTCTGCAGTGGGAATCTTCTGTCTAGTCGGAGAGTATGGCTGTCCTGGATGGGGAAGGCGAAAGGCCATTTGTTCACCTCTGTGTAACAGCATCAGGCAGCAAAGGGCAAAGTGTCACCAAGAAGACAGCCCTGCTGTTTCACACTTGGGAGCAAGCCAGGTGTTTTGAAGCCAGTGGGAGAAAGCATCGGGGGGGGGGGGGGGGGGGGGGCGGGACAACACTGGACCTTAACATAGATGCTGCTGAGTTGCTCTCCCATGGTGAGATGTTTGCTCTCCAGAAGTTACTATCCACCGACTCTGAATGTAGCCAGGCCATTCCCAGTGGCTTGGAGGGGAAGGAAAGTACAAAACAAACAGAAACAAAAACAAAAAACCCAAAACAAACAAACAACAACAAAAACAATATTGGTGGATCCTGGCAAGACAAAGCCTCTGGTTTTGTAATCCGTGAAATGCTAAGAGTAGCTTCTAGAATCTCAAAGAAGACTAGACTCCCTAAGGGTTTGTAGGTGAAGATCTTATGTTGGTGTTACCTTCTTTCTTAAGCGTTATCCTTCATCATAGCCAGATAGCATCTCAGGGTCCCTAGCAAACACCTCACGCAGGGGATGCAATTGCCTTTGGGTCGATTCACATCCCTGGTATGCATCACGGCATTGTGACTCTTCTTGATTGGGGAGATGAGTGGGCAAGGGGAAGCCTCCAACAAGGGAAGAAACAAGGATTTGGAAGCACAGGTATGGTCTAAACTGGCTGTTTCCATCTGTGGCTAGATCGTATGGTGGACTTACAGGTAGGGCATATCTGTCTCTTACTGTCTTACTCTTCAGAATTCCAAGTGCCTGGAATGCTTTTTAAGTGTAGTTGGTATTCCATAGAAATCTAAATCATAGAGGACAATTCCTGTTTTGTTTCTAGGGGGGACTCTATTTTGCAATTTTGAAATTTTTCTTTATGTTTTAAAGTAGAATGCTGAAGCCTGCTGTTATCGAGTCTGTCAAAGCCACCAAATCTGTAGCATTTAAGTTAAGAAGAGAATCTTGGAAATGTGGTTTAAAAGAAAACATTTTATTTTTGAGACCCAGAGACGAGTATTATAGACATATTTTTCCCATTAGTAAAATCTCACCAGCTCAAGGTCATCTTTCCCACCCCCAAAGAATGGGTTTTCAGGTATTGAGAACATAAACGTGCTTAAAAACTACTACTACCATAGTCTATATTTCAGAACAAAGGTTCTTTTTTTGTTTGTTTGTTTTTTGTTTTTTCAAGACAGGGTTTCTCTGTATAGCTTTGGCTGTCCTAGAACTCACTCTGTAAACTAGGCTGGCCTCGAATTCAGAAATCCACCTGCCTCTGCCTCCCAAGTGCTGGGATTAAAGGTGTGCACCACCACTGCCCTGCCAGAACAAAGGTTCTTAAACTCCAGTGTGTGCCAGAATTTCTTAGAAGACTTTTTGAAACCCAGTTTGCTAGGTCCTGCCTTCTCCGTGCTTGAGTCAGGGGGTTCACAGATCTTTCGGGCTCCCCAGCAATGCCATTGGTCCTCAGACTCCACTCTGAGTTTAGAAACCTCTGTTCTAGGACATAGTTTCTTGAGATACACATGGCTTTTATTGTTTAGGTTACTACTCCCCAAATGCCCTCTGAATTAAAGACGCTTTGCCTAAGAGTCAGACGGAACCACTAAGCCTCGTAAAACCCCGGGAGGCAGGTGCTATTATCATGCTCATCTTGAGGAGGAGAGAATGTGGAGCCAGCTCTTCGGTTCAGGCAGTGTGGCCTCAGACGCGTAACCACAAAATTATACTGACTTTTAAGAAAATGGCTGACTGAGCTCGGTCCTCTGAGCCATGTGATTTTTGAACCGAAGTGCAGAAAATAACTAAAAGGATTTCAAAGGCATGTCTCACTGACCAGGAAAGCAAGTGACCCGATCGGGAAGCTGGCTTGCTCTTGAAATGCTCCCCTGTGCCTCCTGGTTGGGGTTCAAGGCAGAGGGAACTTTCCCTCTCTGAGGGCACAGAAAATGTCAAACAATCTGGGGGCTCCTTCATTTGGGAGGCAACTGATAAATATGCTTCACAGAGAAAGGTATATCCAATCAATGGATGGAATACAGCTACCAAGGAAGGAGGGGCATCAAGGTGTACTGAGGAATGTTTTAAAAGGTTAAAAAAAAGGGGGGTATTTGTTTACATATGCATGTGGGACACACATTGAATCACTAACAGTTGTATGGGGGGGGGGGAGGACTGTGATGTTATGTGGAATGAAAGGGCAGATGTTCATAGTTTTTTCATTTTTGAAAATTAAATAATTAACACTTAAGTGCAAGTGATAGGTTTACTAGGACTGTCCTTATTTGACTGCATGGGGGACTTTGTCATCTTGGGTTCCTTTTCCAATCATTCTGAGCACCTTGGAGGCCCCTTCTGTTGACCTACAGAGAATCCATCTGTTCCGGACAGCTACCCGGCAGGCTTGTGTAGTATTATGGGATGCACAATGAGCAGTGCATAGCGTCGCGTCCCGAAGAATTCGCACTTCGTTTCCCATTGCGCTAAAGTGATGAAATACAACAATTTGGAGGAAATGAAGAGGGCTGTTTCTCTCAGGAAACAAAGGCTGCTTTAGTCGTAATGCTACCCTACATTAATAGAGAAGTTTATGGTTTATAAAAATCTTTTCACATGCATGAGGTCATAGGCCCCTTACAACAGCTTTGCGAGGTAGCTATTATCTTTGCCATTTAATAGACTTGGAGACTGAGGCTGAAAGGGCCTTAGCGACCGGTAAGAGGTCACAAGCTATTGAATAGTAGAGCTGGGACTGGGACCCAAATATTCTACCTCTAAACCCAATAAAGCTCCCCCCCACCCGGTCTTTTTAGAGCGAATAAAAAGAAGATTAACCAATATATTTTCTAAAAGATCAAAAGGTCCACAATGTCATGACCGCAAGAACAGCAACGGCAGGACTATTCTACACACATACACTCCTGGCTTTGCCCATGTGCCCTCAGCTCTGTGTGTCTAGCTGCGAGCATAAGACGGGCTGCCATGACCCCTGTTTTTCCCACTTTGTTCAGCTGTCCCGAAGCATTTTCCAAGTTGCAACACAGTTTTCATAACTAGTGAGTTAATGGCCTTATAGTTCTTTAAAAACCCCTTCCCATCTGCTACTGTTTAACAGGGACTTATTGATTCATTCATCCATTTAAGAAATAATAGCTAAAGACTCTTCTTACTATGTGTGAAGCCTTATGCCAGAGGCCGAGAACCATCCAGTGATGGGCAGTGATGCTGAGTGGCCTGCAGTGAGGAAGCAATCCTGGCAGAAACCTTCCAAGAGGAGTCATGTGCAGAGACGTTTGCACATTTGCCCAAGTCATTACTAAACACAGTGGCATGACTGCAAACATCCCTGTATCCACTGTCCTCAGAGTCTTTCTTTAAAGAGTTTTAAAATACAAGACAAAAGCTAGATGTAGTGGCTCAGGACTCAAGTACCACTTATTCAGAGGCAGACTGCAAGCTCAGGCCAAACCCAGGCTCCATCCAGAATGAGCTCAACATTAGCCTGTGTAACTCAATGAACTCCTAGCTCAAGAGAGGTAGAAAGAGGACCCGGGAGATGGCTCAGTAATAGAGCATTTGCCTTGCATGAATGAGGCCTTGGGTTTAATCCCTAATACTATTCCATTTGTATGACTTAAGGTGTTTGCATCCCTCTATACAGCCACCAGGATTATGTGGCTTCACACCAGCACTAGGCATATTTTGTTGAGAAAGAATGTAAACTTTATAGTCAGACCATGTTAGCCTTGTTGTGGTTGTTATTTGTGTGTCTTTGCTTAATATGTAATGATGCTAATATTTTTCATAGGCTTACTTATGAATTGTATTTATTTTAAAAACTATTCTTGAAAATTTTACATGCCACAGTTTTATAATATTCCTTCCTGTCCCTCGCTTCCTGTCAGACCCTCCCTACTTCCTACAGCCAACATCATGTTCTTTCTTTCTCTTAAAACAAAAACAAAAGAGAAAAGAGCCACTACAAGACAGATTTGCATTGGCCAACTAATCCTGAGCACTCATCTCTCTGCAGTGTGCTCCATCAGACCCAGTAGATTTTCCCTGTCTCATTTGAGAGTAGCTTCATTGTTGGGGTTGGGACTTTGTGCCTACTTCTCTTCCTTCATGCTGGGATTGTGTCAGGCTTGGGTTTGCAGGTCTTGGAGGGTAATAGAGATGGCTCTAACTTTCATTCTTCTACATGTAGCTATCCAGTTTGACTGGCGCCTATTGTTGAAGATGCTGTGCTTTCTGCATTGTGTGTTTTTGACCCCTTCATCAAAAATCAGGCGTCTGGAAATGTGCCTTTATTTTTGGTTGGACTGTGTATGTTTTTTTTTTCCCTTGCCTAATCACACCTTAAGGTCTTGATATTTTCTAACTCTTTTTAATATTTTAGTGTTAGTAGTGTATCACTCAGAAATTGATGAGAACTAGTTCCTTATAATCTAGAGATGGCTTGGCTAACAGTCTATTGGTTTCACTGGCCCTTCTCTCTGCTTGCCTCTTTCTTTTCCTGTTTATGGTATAAGATTTCTTCTAAAGAAAGCTGTCATTCTACCGGGTGATTGTCGTTTCCTTCTCCAGCCTATGAACTTATCATTACTCTTAAGATTTGGTTACCAGACCCCACATTATGCTAGGGTTTTGTTTTTGTTTTTGTTGGTTTTATTTTTTCCTTCAGTCCTGAGCAGATTTGGAACTTGTTTGAATTTTGGGTAAAATATAGACTGAAGTTTGGCTCTCTCTCCCAATTTCTACCTGGATCATGGAACACTATTATTAAAAAGTATTTTTTATTTCTATATCAAATATCATACTCATACAAACAAAGTTTCTATATTGTATCAAATAGTGTGTATGTCTGACTTAAAAATCAAATTCTCACTTGATCACCCAAGCTGGCTCTGGACCTGTGATCCTCCTGCCTCGGCCTCTCAGGATCTGGATTACAGGTGTGTGCAACAGCTTGAATGTCTACCTGGCACTGATCTGAGCTTTCAGTGTTCTGTACTTTCCTTTCCAACAAGAGCAGCCTCCTTTCAGAAGTCTCTCAAAATCTGCATAGAGTTTAACACACATGCTCCCTTAGTTGAGGGTTTTTTGTTTTGTTTTTTTAAATTTTATTTTGTTGTGCACTAAAACAGCTCTTGCTAGTTTTTGGCGAACTTTACATTGAGGGTATACTTTATTTTGGTGAAGAATCAGACATCATTTACATATCTAAAATTTTCATTTAGTGGAAGAAATATTTCTTCTGCCAAACTAATATATCATTGTTCAATGTCAAGGCAGTGGTTCCTAACCTTGCTAATGCTCTGACCCTTTAATATATATAGTTCCTCATGCTGTGGTGACCCCTACCCATAAAATGATTTCATTGCTACTTCATAGCTGTACTGTTGCTACTGCTATGAATCGTGATGTGAATATCTGGCATGCAGGATGTCTGATATGGGACCCCTGTGGGAATTTCGACCCACAGGTTGAGAACTGTTGGTCTAAGTAATGTCCTTTCTTCCTAACTCTGCTTTTCCACTTTTGTAGTTTTCTTGGAAAAAACATAATCAAATGTTATAATTGGCTATTTCTGGCCCTTAGGAACGCTATGCAGAGATACAAGGTTGTGAAAGTAAGTAGCTTTTAAGTGAATTTCTTTGGCTTCCTTATGTCTGTATGTAATCCTATGTCCTGTGGAGGGCGGTTGGCCTTATCTGTGAATTACTCATCTGTGGATATATCTAACTGCAGATTAGAACTATTTGGGGAAACCTATATGTGTACAAACATATATAGATGTTTTATCATTATCTGCTAGATAATAAAGTATAATAACAACTTACACAATATTTACATTGTATGACAGGCTATATGTAATCTGGACATGATTTTAAGCGCATGCAGAGGTATGTACATGATACAGGCAAACACTGACATTTGTTATAAAACTTGAACATTTGAGGATTTGGGTTCCTAGCAACCAAGGAGCGGTATAGTTATATAAGTCTTAGAGCGAGATCTGATTAATCATTTCTTAGTATGGAGTGTCTAAAAATGCTGATACCAGGACTGGCCATGGGGCCTACTGCATGCGGAGCCCACCTCCCCCCGTCAAGTTCCTCATGCAGTGTAGCTTAGCCTGCTGGGGCAGGCCTGAATGCACAGGTTGGCTCGGAGCACAGTGCACACCACCTTTCCTAAGCTCCTTTCTCAGAGTCAACTCCAAAATACCCTGAAATGGAATTATGAAGTTATCTAGAAGACATCAATCTGGGGGCAGTTTTTAGGTAAGAGAGACTGAGGAGAGAAATGGGTGAGGTTTCACAGAGCTCACCTTGTTATCACTGAGAACAAAGAACTCTGTTTACCGCGTACCTGGGCAAAATAGTTCCTACTCGGATTAGCTTGGTTAAACCTGCTTAACATTCTTGTCGGGATGGGCCCATCTGACCAGAATAAAGAGACCGTGCGTGCGTGCCAGTGTGTCGGTTTTGATGTGATTTATTGTGACATTCCTTCAGGAACCTGCAGCTGGGGATTGAGACTTGAAAAAAAAATTTTTGGCCCAAACAGAAACTGGGAGAATGAAGGAGCAAAGCAACACAGAAGAAGACGAGAGGTACTTCAGTTCTCAATACACACAGAGCAATACTCCCTGGAAGTCCCTAGATTCTTGTTTTGTTTTGTTTTGTTTTGTTTTGTTTTGTGATATTTTAGTTTTGGTCTCTTGACAAAAAGGCATCCACATTTCCCAGGTTGGCGTCTTGAACTCACAAAGTAGCTCAGGCTGGCCTTGAACTTACTGTCATCATCTTTCCTTAACTGTGAAGCAGTAGGATTACAGGTAGGTACCGCCGAGCCCAGCTGAGACTGCCCAGCTTTTTATTCTAGTGTTGCCATTTGTGGTTTTGTGCCTCAGTAACTCTGTTCTTTAGTTATCGTTAAGGGAACTTGTTTCCTAAGCTGTTAGAAAGAGTGCATCAACATGCACTCTTGCCTGGACGTCTGCTCTTACACATGGTATAAATGGTCAATTCTTACTACTATAATTTGTCCTAATAGTTATTACAGATGTCTTTCTGAGTAGCCACCTGCTCAAAATGTCCCCGGTGTACCCCAGCCTCTCCCACTGTGCCTTCCTAAAAACTCTACGAAGATGTCAGATTAGCTTAAAATTTAGATTAAATAGTTTACTGCTAAACTCGAAAGCACAGCGTGCCTTCCGTTCTTTTATATTTATGAGGCTTAATTCCAATTTATGTTTGAACTTGCATATGACATTCTCCGTCAAAGTTATTGCTACTTGTAATCATGCTATTTATAACCCTTTTCATCCCTACTTCTCACGTGTTCCATGCCTCCCTTCACTCTAGGGAACTGGGTGGGTAACTGGCCGAATCTCTCAGTTTTCACGTTTGAAAAAAGTACCTAAAGGCATATTGCTGAGGTGACGCCTAACAAATTAGTGGTAAGGTTGGCATATGATAATGGTGACTCAGGAGTTGGGCCTCTTTTCTTGGAAGCAGCTCAGAAAAGAGCTCATTGCTTTCATGGAGGTAGATGGTGATGAGGCCAGGCTTTGGGGTTGTCATATTTGTATTCAAATTACCCTACCATTTATAAGACAGTGGGGTCTTGAGACATTACGCAGAGCTCCCAGGTTCAATGTTTTTCTTCTGTAATCAGAGAGGATAATTGGCTTTTACAGTATTTTCTTTTGTAAGAGTAGGTAGATGAAGGGTGGGAGACCAACTCACCCATAGGAAATGATCAATAGTCGTGATTGATTTGGTTCTTTGAATTTTCCTCTTTCAGCTCATCTTTATTCCTGGCATCATTTTATACAAGGCTCCTTGCTTAAACACTTTATATACAACTTCTGTAGAAGCTGCCGTAGTTTAAAACTTCGGAATACAGTTCTTTGGCTACCCTTGTAGTTTGCAAAATAGACGGTTGTATGATTTGGTTCTGTGTTATATGAGGAGGGAGAGAGGGAGTGGGGAGCAGCCATGTGAGGACTATTGTCATTTCTTGAACTGGAGTAACCCAGAATCACCTGGTTCCCACATAGTGAGAAGGCTCACACTGTAAATCTACAGTTGGTTGGCTACGTGTAAAGCAGTGCATCTTTATCCTGTCAACTTGCCAGCAAGATACTCATGAAGACTGGCAGAGAGCACAGAGGCAGGACAGCAGGCATGTTGCTGCAGTAGTAGCTGAGAGCTCACATCTTGAGACAACAAGGTCTAACTGGGAATGGTTGGAGTCTTTTGAAACCCTAAAGACCAGCCCCTGTGACACACCTCATCCACCAAGGCCATGTTCTAATCCTTCCCAAACAGTTCCACTAACTGGGAACCAAGTATTCAAATATATGAACTTATGGGGACCATTATCTCTCAAACCACCACACCGACCCACACAACTTTGTGTCCCCCTTGTCTTTTTAAATGGTCACCAAGTCCAGTTGGTTCTACACATGTATTCTTGTATGCCTGACTCTCTGTTAGTCGTGCTTAACATGCCAAGGGCAACACTTCTCAGGAGCTGTGACTCTCTGTCTCCCAGCACTAATAATTACCAATGGCTCTTCCACTTGAGGTGGGACTCTCTACCCTCTCTGTCCTTCATGTGGAATTTGATCTGTCTTGAGCATGCAGAGGTGTGTGTGAGCTGTTAACTACCACCATGAGCACCCTGCTGTGTACTGCCTGAAGCGGGAGGGAGGAAACAGAGAAGCTGGGAGAAGCAGACTACATTGGTGTTGATGATGTTGGCTAGTGAACACTTGGTGGTTTGCCAGCTGTGACACTGAAGACCTTTTGGATGCAAAGGGATGCTTAGGTTCCCCTCCGGCTCCACTGGGACTAGGGCAGTTCCCTATTTCCCCAGTCACCAGAATCTCATGGGTAGAAATAACTTCACATAGAAAGTGGGGGATCTAAGTATCCATTAACTGGATTCTTTTTGCCTGCACCATCCCCTCTCTGAGTCAAGGGTTTTACTGTGTATAGTTCAGAGTTCAGACTGGTCTCGAACTCAAATCCTCCTCCCTTAGCCTCCCAAGTACTGAGATTCCGAATAGTAAAACCCTTTATGGCTTCTTATCCCACATTAATCTGGAGTCATTTAGTGATCCACTAGTCTCAAGATCTGGATTCTGGTTCTGGCCCAGCTACTACAGTTAGTTTTGTTTTCATTGTCTTCTTTAGTATGAGAGATTCGAATTGAACTCTATGATCCATTCATACGTAAAAAGTTAATGAGCTTTGATTTAGCTTGTGTAAGTATCCAGAAAAAAAAAAAGTCTTTCATTGTGTAAGTGTTCACAGGATGCTACTCTAGACATGCCATTCTGGACCCTAGAATACAGTCCCAGTCTCTTTCCTTCCTTTAAACTCAGCCTGACAAGGTAAGTGCATGGTCACGTGGGAAAGGCTGTAAATAACAGGCATGCACACAGGCCCCTGCCTCCTGTCTTGTCACATTGAATACCAGTTCAAACATTTATGTTAATGACACGGGGCAAAGTTCTTCTCCGGGCCTTAGTTTCCTCATCTTCAAGTGGGGTCCATTCTATCTGTTATGAAAATTACGAGTTAATAAATGAATACCACTCCCTTACAGTGCAGTAGATGTAGATTGGGTGAGCTTTTTCTAAGGTTCCCCCCCCCCTTTTTTTTTTTGGGAGAGTCTCAACTCTTAACTTAAAAAGAATGTTGAGAGTGACTGCCTTCCAAGCTAAGAAACTGTCATCTTGAGGAATTCAGTTGTGTCTTCTCCCAAACAACCACATGGTCATAGACTCTTACCTGAGGATCCAGTGTCTCCGGCTGTTGGCATTTAGTCCAGGCTCTGCCGCTCAGTTACCTGGCAAAGGCCAGGTGTGCCTGACTCACTATAAAAGGAACTGTTGCCCCTTCTTGCTTTCTTGCCATCTTGCTCTTGCTCTCTCCTCTTGCTCCATCTCCCCCTCTCTCCCCATCCCCCCCCCTTTCTCCTCATGCTCATGGCTGGCCTCTACTCTCCCCCCCTCAACTCCCCTTCCCATGTGATGTGGCTGGTACTTCAGAGGGGGAAGAATACCTCAGCATGGGCTCTCAGAGGCACCCCCTCCACCTATACAACAATGTGTCTCCACCAAACATATCTCTGGTCTCTTATCATTTTATAAAACACAACACCTACCACCTGTTGCATAAAACTCTGCCTTGGCTGGGAGGCAGAGGCAGGCGGATTTCTGAGTTCGAGGCCAGCCTGGTTTACAGAGTAAGTTCCAGGACAGCCAGGGCTTACAAAGAAACCCTGTCTCGAAAAACAAAACAAACAAACACCCCAACTCTGCCTTGATTCTCGATTGCATGTGGTATTGGGGAGGGGCTTGAGTCTATAGGCCAGCGGGAAATTGGGGGTGAGGAAGCTCCACTTCTACAGCTAAGGGGAAGCCCTCATCCCTGCTGGAAGGCTTTCCAGCTGCAGCCTGTTAGAGAGGTGGGCACCTACCTAAGTAGCCCCTCACCCATGCTCTGTATAGAAGCCTAAGAAACTCCTTGGTTCCCAGAGCGAACTTCTTTTGGGACTTTGGGAGAACATGTGAAAGTTGTTTGTGTTTCTTCCTGGGGAAGAATTGTAGCAACACAGGGCACTCTTGGAAGGTTTCTTGAACCAAACATTTGTGCATCGTCTTCTTTTGAAGACGAGGCTATACTGCACACACTGTCGGCTGCAAATAAAGGAAGAACTTGATAGGAAATGATTTTTTTGTGGTTATATCCAAGTTATCATGCAGTTTGGATTATATCTGGCTGTAATCTATACTCTTCTGTGGAAATACCATGAAGAATGGGCTAGTAAAAAAAAAAAAACACAATCAATTAGTAAATAACCTAATGGATGTTAGCAGAGGAGCTAGATGCACAGAGAGGGGAGAGTGTCTGGGGTCAGGGCATAATATCTCCTAGATGAGATTTTACCTAGCAGAAGAGGTGCAGGGCCAGTTGGATGGGGAAGACCCAGCAATGGAGGCTAAGCTGAATTAAGGTGGTCAACCACCTGGGCTCACAGTACCTTTCCGGAAAGGGCATGCAGGGCAATCCCTCTGGTAAATTCGAAATACGAGGCCACCTTATTCCTTTTGCATCTGGTGAGACATAAGACGCTCTGGCTCCTGTTCTGAGACTACAACATACCTCTAGCTCTTAATGTGAATATGGAAAAAAATGTGAGATATAATTTCTGCGACCCTTAAGAGGGGTAGTTCTTGGTAACTAAAGGATTCTTTGTTTAGAATCACCACTTGGCTCTTCTGTGTAAAGTATTTTATATTCACTCTCTAAGGAGTGCCTGGGGAGAGACTGGGCCAGTTCACAGGAAGAGGTGGGTAGGGTCTACTACAGAGAAGCTGGAATAAGCAAACTGTGCGGAGAGGAAGGGTGGAGACCACAGAGAACACAGGGCAGTGAGGAGCAGGGCTTCCTACTTTTCTCTCTGTTCTTTCTGGAGTCTCAAAAAGGCAATGGGACCTTCCTCATTTCTTTTAAAGATATAAAATATAGAAGATTATACAGTAATAGGAAAGTACTTATAATTTTTAGAAACTGCTTTTATTTGGGAAGAGCAGGCAGTAAAATTAATAACAGACAATGACAGCTGATAGATGACATCATACAGTCCGGAAGCCGATAAGACACAGCATCAAGAGGGGACCAAAGTACAGGCTATGGGCTGAGGATGATGGTGGCTGTCAGTGTTGGTTCACTGAGTGGAACAGCTGTACACATCTGGCCCAGCATGGCTCAAACCCTTGGCCTGAGTGTGCTCAGAGTCTCTGATTTCTACTCAACACTGCTAAGAATCCAAAACAGCTCTAGAAAAGCCTATTAAAGCTTCCCTACATTTGTGGTATGGCACTAGGTACCTGTCTTTATTGATACACAACATCTGGTCGACCCCAAGCTGCCATCATTCTGATGCTGACGATCATCAATGACCTTTCAAGAAGGCTGAAATTCCTGTCATGTGACTTGAGGATTACTGATTTTGGTTCATTTAGAAACAAAAACTCTCACCAGTGCTTTACTGTGGCTTGCTGATTTAATTCACTAGAAAGGGGAAATAGCAATATTTAAATAAAGACAAACTACTTTTCACCTGAGCTAAAGCATCTCCTTGTGTTTTTTTCTGAGGTATCCCTTTGGAGAAGGCCATGCGATAGGACCCTCATTAAGGATGCTGTGATCCCTTGATTAAGAACGCCTTGCCTCAACCTCAGCATATAACCAGTCCAATTCTTCCAGCTCAGACTCTGCTGTCTGCTGGCCAATGCAGTTGCTTTCTCTTGCCAAATAACACCAGCATTTTGTAGATCTGCCTGACTTGGTCTCTTCCCAGTTCTTCCAAGACTCAAGAGAGCTGAGCTGTTTGCAGCACCAGCTGGCATGTCCTGAAGATTCAGTAAATGACAAGGTGTGGGAGAGCCACTAAGGAGTCCCTGGACCTTTTGTGTTGGGTGCTGGAAAACTGTTTCTCCCTCATTGACTACTAATAATTTGTAGTGTGTTTATTGTACTTTTGAACTTCAAAGGACTTGGCCAGCATCATTAACTAATGATGCCTCCATTCTGGGATTGAGATGATTAGGGTAGGATTACTTTCTTATAAATGTCTCTGATGAATGCGTCTCCACCCCTCCTGAGATCTTGATGAGGTGAGCAAAAGGAGACAAACCCACAGATGGCTCAGCCATTGTTTTCCCAGGGCTTCTCTGCTACTCAAAAAGAAGGTGTGTTTCTCAAACTAGTGATAGAAAGTCAACAAATGAATAAGTGAGCCCCTATTTCCCCCCACCGTACCCATAATGCATCATCTGTCTTTGTTTCTTCTTGTGATAGCATGATATCGGAGACAGAAGCTGGGGGGTATATTGTATATTTGCTTATGAATATGTTTATTTAGTTAGGTTTGGGAAGCTGAAAGCCCAAGACTGGGCAGCTCCATCTGTAAATACAGTATGGTGGGGAAGCCATTGAGGGATCAGCTGCTCACACAAAGGACCAAGCCGGAGAGGGGTCTCACTTATCAACAACCCTTGCAACGTGCTCTGTGAGAACAGCATTCAGGGGTTTTTATCCTCATGACTTCATTTCCTTCTCACTTGGTATTAGCTTTTGAAAGCTCTACCACCTCAATACCACCGCACAAGGGACCAAGCTTCGCTTCTGAAGAACAGGTCAAACTGTATCCAAACTTGGAATCCTCTCAAGATGGTAATTTTTGGCAGCTATCACTCACTCAATCAAAGCAGTTCATTTGTTTGTTTTTGTTTTTTTCCTCTGTGAAGCCCTGACTGTCCTGGAACTCACTCTGTAGACCAGGATGTCTTTACATTTAGAGATCCACCCACCTTTGCCCCCTGAGTGCCTGCCCCCTGGATTGAAGGCGTGAGCCACTGCCACCCAGCAATCAAGATGTTTTTTTAAGGCAAGACCTGGTTCCCTAGATTGTACTTTGATGAGATCTCTCTATGTAGCATTTTCCTGCTGGTTTGTTTGTTTGTTTGTTTTTTTTTCCATAGGGTCTTACTGAGTAGCCCAGATTGATCTGGAAATATCTATATACTAGAAGCTGGCTTCAAATTGCCAAGAGCCCTCCTGCCTCAGCCTCCCTGTGGCTGAGATACCCAGCTAGAAGTAATATTTTCATTTATCTCCATTTTTTTCTCCTGGATAAAGACTAGAATTTTTAGTATGGCATCCCAGGCCTCTTGTAAACTCATCTCATGTTTTCAACCACCGTGTTCTAGTTCAGAGACAAACTACCTTTTCCTCATCACAAACTCTCTCTGGTATCCTGACTACCTCTATTATTCCTTTCGTTGTATGGGCTCTCATCATTATTTTACAATGCTGCTTAGCTTTCTCATCACTGGGAAGCACAGGAAAGGAATGGGCTCAATGGGAAATCTTTTCACTTGGCTCACAGTCTCTGTGGGTTCAGTCCATCATGGTGGGAGAATGAGGGGGAGAGAGCAGTTCACACCGTGGCAGGCAGGAAGAAAACACTGAGAATGTCTGTGCTCATGAAATCTCACCTCTCTCTCTCTCTCTCTCTCTCTCTCTCTCTCTCTCACACACACACACACACACACACACACACACACACGCAGTCAAAGCTCCATTTTTATCCTTAAATATATGTGAGTGCAAGTGCCCATGGAGGAGGGAGCATCCGATGTCCCCTGGAGATGAAGTTACAGGGGTTGTGAGCCACTGAATGAGAATTCTGGGAATTGAACTCGAGTCCTCTGCAGAAGCAGAGCCATCTCTCCAGTCCCTGGGCATAGACTTTGTACCAGTCTTTCTGTCTCAGAACAGAATGGCATTTACTGCTCTGCCCTGTGTGCCTCACTTATATACTTTGCATTCCTCTCCTATGTCACATTGTCTTCTATTGCAGTGTGTCGTGTATTTAAATGTAGAACATAAACTCCTGAGGAGCAGGTGACCCATTCTGACACCTAGTTCAGTGTCGTGCTCATGGAAAACATTAAGTACATTTCTTTGGAAACTAAAGTTCCTTATTGGTTGTACTTAGGACTCACGGAATTAAGAGAGGCAGCGTTCATGGAACCCAACACTTTCTTACATTAGACCCTCCACTAACTAACCATTACTCTCGTTCATCCTTCAGTGCAATTAGATCTTCCTTAAACTAATCCCCCAGGGTAGCAGTCTTGTTGCTTTATCTTTGCTTTCGTGGACCGTCTGTCTGTCCTGTCCTTCTTCCTTATCTGCCCAGCCATGCTTCAGAGACAGAGGACAGATTCCCACCCTTGTTTCTTTGTCAATGCTTAATGCCAGGTGCTCACACAGATTGTTGAAATGGAACCACCAACTTTCAGCTTCTTGGTCATGGCACGATCTGAGTCAGAAACTCACCGGGCAATAACTCAGGCTCTGGGGCCAGCCTGGAAGACACGTCCTCAGGAGCAACTTGGATGTGAGTGGCTTTGAGGGGCTTGATGTCCCTGGAGTCTCCTTTATCTATGTAATGCTTTGCCTGTATGCTGCTTGACCAAGGAGGGAGGAGAGGAGGGAGGGAGGAAGGGAGGGGAGAGATGATAGGAAAAACCAAATAGTTTAATCCCACATTCTGAATCCATTTTGAGGTATTATTCCCCTTCTGTTGGAGTTTAATGCCAACTGTTGTGGACCAAGCTCATAATTTGGTTATGGCTGATCTTTTTGGTAATAAAAAAAAATCTAGAATTAAGCTGCCTGGCACCACTGGCTGAAGACGTTTTTAAATACGGCCAAATGATTCATAATTATAAAGGTGAGTGCACGGTGCTTACTCTGTAGTGGTTATGCTAAGACTCATTAAATACGTTCCGCATCCAAGAGTCCTGTTTTATGTAAACAAGACCTCGGAGGAAGATATAGATGGGTAATAAAGATGAAAGGAAGTGAAGTATCTGAGCGCGAGGACAAACTAATAACGGCCTTTGTGTCTTCCAACAGGAAAGAGATCAGTTGCTGTACAAGAGCTGAACCTTTCAATGACGTGAAGGGAGAGCCACAGCACAACGCAGGCAAAGGGAAAGCCGGTAGTGAGAGGAAATGGGGTGAGCAGACCCCCTCTGGGGCTGTGTCTCTTACTGATGAGCCTGAGAGCTTTTACCTGGACACAAGCAAAATAACTTTCAATGCTTTCAGGTCACCTTCACATAAGGAAGCCACGCAGGACAGAGACAAAGTAAGAAGAGGGTAGGAGAAAGGGGCTAAATGTTCAAAAGCTTAAAAGAAAGTGAGATAATGTCGGGCGGGTTCCCATTTTACCTCTCCCATGAAACAGAGGCTGCGTGTTGGGGAGACTTGATTGACTTGATGACTGATGAGAGGAGGCTGAGATAGCATTGGTGTGTGCGTGCTCGCGTGTCTCTGTGTGTGTATGTATGTATGTATGTATGTATGTGCATGTGCGTCTGTGTGAGTGTGTGTATGTGTTGCACGCTTGTCTGTGTGTGTGCCTACATGAGTTCACGAGTGTGCCTGCCAGTTTTCTTTTCTTTTTTGGTTTTTCGAGACAGGGTTTCTCTGTATAGCCCTGGCTGTCCTGGAACTCATTCTGTAGACCAGGCTGGCCTAGAACTTAGAAATTCACTTGCCTCTGCTTCCCAAGTGCTGGGATTAAAGGTGTGCGCCACCACTGCCCGGCTGCCAGCAGTCTTCTTAAGACAGGTAAGTCATCTGGACAGTTTGTAACTGAGCACAGTCATCCTCGTGCACAACGTGTGCTATGCCAAGACACCTGTGGCCCCCACCAGTTCTTGATGTGGCTCATGTCTGTTCAAAGTTGGCGAGAGGACAGCTCAGCTGAATTCCTGGTACCCACGCTAGAGCTGGCCTGAGTTCCTCATCTAGTATTAGTCTCTCTCTGTCGGCCGTCTATCTACTGTCTATCTATCTATCTATCTACTATCTATCTATCTACCGTCTGTCTGTCTATCTATCTATCTACCATCTATCTACTATCTATCTATCTACCATCTATCTACTATCTATCTATCTATCTATCATCTACCATCTATCTACTATCTATCTATCTATCTATCTATCTATCTATCTATCTATCTATCTATCTACCATCTATCTACTATCTACCTACCTACCTATCATCTGTTTTATATCACTTTAGTCTTGAACTTGGGAATCCCCCTGCTTCTGTGCTAGGACTGCATCTTGTAACAAAAGTTCCTTAGATTCAGACTTTGGTGTGTTGCCTTCAGCTGTGCTGAGGTAAATTAGCTACCAAGGGCATACAGTTTAAGGAGGCTCTTCATCTAAAGTGCTGGCCTTGCACTTACCTGGCCTTTAGAGTAAGTGCCTCCTTCAGGTTTGTACACCCTTGGGCTCACTCACCTGAGGTCACTCAGTAGGAGCAAGAGAAGGTCACATCTTACCTCAGGAGAACACAGCCCTGGACCAGTGTGTTTTCATAACAATCAGCATGATGGCTTCTCTGTTCAGCTCAACTAAACTTGTCTTTGTAGTTTAGTGAATTCAAAGAAATTCTTGCACTGTATTTGAAGTTTCCTTTTCTTTTTTTTCTTTCTTTTTTTATTCCTACGGGGTTTCCTAATGAAAGCCTAACTCATACAAAGGCTAGGTCACAAACTCCTATGTTTACAGTGACCCAGAAGTTAGAGAGGGGACAGCCAAGGCTGTTTCTGGTCCTCTTTTTCTATTGCACAGGTGTTAAGCCTGAGAGCACTGTCTGCTTGTACTTGGTGCACTAAACATTGCACTGCTTCATATACTTGCACAGTAACTCCAGTTCCCTGTGTGTAAGCCCCACCAGAGGGAAGGTTTCGGGGTCACCAGACGCCTCAGGTAACAGCTGGGATGTAGAAGTCCCAGAAGTTATTGGCTGAAAAATGATGGAAGGTCAGGTGTGGCAGGTGGCTCACAGCTGCATCCCCATCGAAAGGCAGAGAGAGAACCTGCAGGAGGTCAAGGCTGTTCTCTGCTACGGAGTGAGTTAGAGGCCAGTCTGGGTTGCATGGGACCATGTGGGACCCTGTGTAAGGAAGGAAGGGAGGGAGGGAAGGAGGGAAGGGGAAAGAAAATAGAAAGGAGGAGGGGAGGGAGGAAGGCTTGATGTACAATAGACAACCCAGGGGAGTAGCTATTATAGGTTTCTCAGTTGAGGAAGCCAGGAGCAACCACCCCAAAAGAAAGACCAACAGAAAGAAAGACCAGAAGGGCAGAGTGAGGAGGCCAATGAGACAAACAAGGTAGAAAGAAGTGGAACACCCAGTGGAGGTGGGGTTGGGGGTGAGGGTGGAGGTGAGGGTATGGGTAGAGTGGGGGGTGGGGGTGGGGTGATTGTCCTTCAGTCCACTGCTTTATCCAGACTTAAAATCCATCTGAAATTATTTTGAAATTATTATTTTTAAATAACAAATGACATGTATGTAACATTTATATCTGGAACTGTAATTCTCAACTTTCCTAATCCTTTGACCCTTTAATACAGTTCCTCATGTTGTGGTGTGTCTCCATCATAAAGTTATTTTCATTGCTATTTTGTAACTGTTATTTTGCTACCGTCATGAATTATAATGCAAATACTTGGTCTTTGGGATATCTGATATGCCAACCCTATGTATGGGTCGTTGTGACCCACAAGTTGGGAACCCCTGATCTAGATGAATAGAGTATTTTGTAACCTCCTCCCCCACTTCCTGTACTCCTGGCTACGCTACCAGAGTGTGGCAAGAATAAAAAGGGAGAGTATTCCCTTTCACCCTCAGAGATCCCATGGAGACACCAGTAGGCAATGGATGCCGGGCAAGGACCCATGGCTCTTGAAGAAGGCCCCAAATTCAGTTTGTAAAAACCATCATTAGATGGTTTGCTGAGAAAAGTTCCCATGTCTTTGTCTTTTGTAGAAGAAAAGAGTTTTTCAAATGGCCCCAGATTCCCTTGCAGGGAGTCAGCGTGCAGGAAAGCTGCTCTTTTTGGAATCAGAAAAAAGGGCGTCTAGGACCATGGGCCACAGCGAGGAAGGGACAGCAACAGAGGGAAAGTGGGGGTTCCTGTAGCCGAGGGATGGCTGTGATCCTCTCTCCCCCTCACTAACGGCAAGCAGCAGTCACTTTGACCCTGTGGATGTTTCAAAGATCTCAAATAAAGAATGTACAGTAAGGGGACCGACCGTCGCCATCGAAGGATTCAAAGAGGAGCACGTGGCTTTCAGCGGCTTGCCAAAAAAAAAAAAAAAAAAAAAAAAAAAAAAAAAAAAGGCAAGGAAGCAAAGAAACCAGAGTTAGAAAAATATAATAAAGCGTTTTAAATGTCTAGCAAGGGAGGGAGGGACGACCAAATAGAAGAATACCTCTAAGTAAAGGAGGCTGACTGGTGAAGTGATTGACAGGGCACCCCGTACACCAGAAGCTCTCTGATCCTGAAAGGGAACATTGAACACACTGTTGCCCGAGTTACTGGGATTGCCGAAGTTGACCATCAGGAAATAGAATTCGTTCTGACTCCGGTCTGTGTATTCACCATCTCCCTGCACCAAAGTCTAGTTTGGAAAATGACTTTAGATTGGAGTTGTCAAGGTTCTGAACCAGGAAGACACAGGCACAGGGCACCCAGCCATGTTCTAGTTCCCGTCAGGGGTTACCCCATTCTAGTCCTGTTCTTACTTCCGGCCTTCTCGCTTGCTCCCCTCCCTCATGCTCATAGAGCCTGCACGCCTTACCTTTCTATTTTTAGTTTATTGAGTGGTTGCTAAGTGCTTTGCACTTATATGGGGTCAATTGGAAATGGAGACATTTGTAGAACCCGACCATTCTAGGAAGATTTAATCACAGGTTGTGGTAAACACTCACGGAGGGCTGGAAGACTGTGGGGGATGAGGTAGGGGGTTGTGTGGGGTGCGGTGGAGTGGGGGTGTAACCCAGGGTGAGGCAGCCAGGCCTGTCAGGGAGTGAAAGTCTAGGCACGAGAACTGCTGTAAGCCCAGCATTCTGGATGCAGAGGGTGGTCTGCATAGCGCGTTTCAGGCATAGGGAGACCCTGTCTCCAAAGTCCAAAACCAACAAAATGAAAAAGTAAAGCAGAAATAAGTCTCAGCTCAGAATCAAAGGACAAGCACGGAGAGCCAGACCTGGGGAAGTGGGGCTTAGAAGAGAATTCCCATCAAAGGAAACCTTTGCAAAGGTCCTGACGCCAGGGGAAAGTGGCACACTAAGGACTTAAGGTGACCAGAATGGGGACGGCAAGGGAAAGTGGTCCAGGTAACGCCTGAAAGGTGAGCGGAGGCTCAGCGTTGGAGCTCTGCAAACTACTTAGAGGAATTATGTCCGGTCCAAAGCGGTCAGGAAAGGCTTTTAAGAGACAAAGGGGAGAGGGGGACCCCTAAACAAAAGACACCTGGACAGGCTAAATTTACTTTTTAAAGTGGAATTAGGAATAACAACAAGTTTTCCAGACTCAAAGCAAAAGGATGTTGTTTTAAAAGTTATCACGACTTTCAAGGTGGTAATTGGTGCTGGAGCTTGGGGGAGGGGACTTGCCTAGCATTTGCAAAGTTCTAGCTTCCGTCTTCAGTGGTGGTTGGGGCGGTTGGGAGGGAGAAATGAAAAACTGTAACTGCAGAGACTTAAGGCCAGCGTGATCCGCTTCTAAACCAGTCCTGGGCACAGCAGTCCATGGTGAGAGTTGTTGTGCAGATTTTTTAAAAATTGATTTCCGTGGCTCTCTCACCGTCATCATGGATATCAGTCTTCCCGGGGCTGTGCCTTATGCAGACAGTAGGTCATTTCTCTCTGTGGCTGTGACTTAAGCAGGCAGTAGGTATTCAGTATAGCTTGTGGAACTAAACACATCAATTCTTAGTGTTTCCTTCTAGCGTGCAGAAACCCCTGGAACCTCAGCCTACAATCTTACTGCCATTTAAGTGGTTAATGAACTAGAGGAGAAGAGCCTGGCCTCTTCCCCTGGGCCCCCAGGCCTGTGATAAAGCTCTGCCCCAAACTTGCTTCTACTTCTGCACGAAACCACTGCCACTCCTGCGCGGTGTGCTCAGGGTTTGCCTCCTGGAGTCTGAGGTGGGACTTTTCATGTATAATAATTTTTTTCTTTAATGCATCTCAACATTTGCCGATTCACCTTCTGCATCCATTGATTGCCCTGAGCCCCTTCTTAGAAGAGCAGCTTAAGTGTCCTGTTTCTGCAAAGACAAAGGCCACACCAAGCTCTTTGAGAATTAGTGATTAATGACCACACACTGTACATATTTGCCTAAAGGAAGCTCTTATACATCAGTTTGTTCATTTTTGACTATTTAGAATACATAAACACCCAAGGTATTTTTTGCCAGTGTGAATGATATTGAGATAGAAAAATGTAATAATTGTCCATTTGCCCTGATGCACTATGTTCTGTTTATAATATATTAACTTAGAAATATTTTTCATTTCCACTCATATTTTATGAAACAACTTTGACATATTTTTGGAATACACTTTGAGATCGATTGACTACCGCTTTCAGAACATATTAGGCGACAAGTTTTAAATCCAGGATTTAGGAGTTACACAAATGTCTCAGCTGTGGGAAAAGTACTTCTTATGCTTTCAGAGGGCCCAGGTTTGGTTTCCAGCATCCACATCAGGCCGTTCACAATACTCTAGCGCCACGGGCCTTACACCTTCTTTCTGATCTCTGAGGTCACGCACACCCACATGGTTCACACACACACACACACACACACACACACACACACACACGTTTAAAAAATTGTTCTGTGGAGTGAAATGTCACTTCAAAACAACAATAAAAACAAATAAAAAATATTGTTCAAGCCAGACACAGGGATGCATGTACCAATTCCATCCAAGTTCAAGGTCAGGCATCTCTCCACTGTTAATTAAATAAAAGTGAAATTTAAGCACCGAGTGTCCTGGAATAGTTGTTATATCTACATTAATTTATTTTTCTTTTTAATTTTCACTGATTCATTCAAGTAACCATAGAAACCCCTAAAAGCTGACATTAAGTGAGGCCAGTTGAAAGGGGTTTGAACGTATTATGTTGGCTGAATAAAGTAACTAAAAGTTTCCTTACACTTTGTGTAAGGATTTGTAACGACCTGAATAAACTCGCCCCAGAAGAAGAATGCTTAACGAAGATGAGCAATTACTTAGAATAGTTTGATCATGTTAATTCATAACATTTCATATTATAACTTGCATCTGTAAAAAAAGAGAATTGTATCTTTATAATATGTACAAAGCTGCATAACGAAGCCAAAGGAGACCATCTTCACTCAGCTGTTTGGACCTATAAAAATATCAAATTCGTATATTCAACCTATTCACTTATCTCTGTGTGTGTGTACGTGACATAAGTTAGGCAGACATATATACTTTCATAGAAATGTCTTGAACATTTATTTATTTCAGAGCTCAACATTTAAGTTTCCACATAGGTGCTTCTGATTGATGCCCCAGGTGTTTCCAAAACTTTCTTTGCAGTTGTGCATGCAGAAACATAACTCTCCCCTCACAGGGAGAAAGAGGCAGTTCATTCTACAGCCAGCTGAGTGGCTGCGACCCAGGCACACAGATGCAGGATACCTCAAACTCCTTTTTCCACTGTGGGAACAGTGTCATGAAATTTTTGTGTGTGTGTGAACAAGAAAGAACAAAAGGAAGTCATAGACCAAGGCACTTTTCAGATACCTTGGTGGGAACGTCATGCAGGCAAGGGCTCCAGCCAAGGTGTGTGTGGGCAGAACCCCTGACGCCGCAGATGTTATCTGATGACATTCTTACCCTATCAGCTGGTGGGAGCTAACGGTCTGTTAAATTCCAATAGAACTTCTGTTAAAATCCTAATAGGTGAATGTTAGGTTAGACCCAGAGGTGGGCACTGAATACCTTGGAAGGGGTTAAAGACAGCCCAAGATAATTTGACTCTAGACCTGCAACATTCTCGCTTTCTACAACCACCAGAACTTGTTATCACTTGGCCTTGTCGACTCTTTAAGTAGCTTATTTTTCCAGTTCACACACAGTACGTAACAGAAGCAACCAGACCCCAGACAACGGTAGTTTCTTCAAACTGAGAAATGATACACAGCAGTGAATCTGATAGCATTTCTCACAGGCCAAAATGGGATTCTGGCCAATTAATTTTATCAAGTGGTTAAAAATTAAAACATTCGATTTACCACTTGTCAACGTCCAGGCTGAGGATTCAGAGCCCTCCCCATCCTTATAACCTGGAGCCCAAATGATATGAGGTTGATAGAGTCTATAGGAAATGCCAGCCTGTAGAAGGCGCTCCAGGGTGTTCATCCTCATCCCTGTCCCCTCCCCCTTTTCTCTCCCTCCCCCTCCTGGATTCTGGACACATTATTTCTAACTTTCTATTTCATTTTAATTCTCTACAAGTAGCTCTGATTTTGACTTACTCTGTATAGAGCTGACATATAGAAGAGACTTGTGGAAAAACTCCACACTCTTTTGGAACATAGCTCTTAGCCCTAAGTATTTTGTGTTATTAACTGCAGAGCCTCTCTACTCCCTAAGAACTCTGTCAAAATAACTTTCCTTGCCAAGACAAGCCCCTGGAGCAAACCGCCATACACCCAGTGTTCCCTACTCTGGGGAAGAGCTGGGCTTCTTTCTAAATTAATTTATTATTTCCTGTTTCCTTCCCTTGTCCTACTTCCCCCACCTCCTTGCTCTAATAATGACACATAAAGTTAATGAGCACAAGTAATTAAGAGGCCCATCTTAGAACCAGTGAGTTGGGTATTGAATGCCCTTGACCTAAACTTTATTTGGGAAAAAAAAAAGATAGCTGAATAGCAGAATTAGAAAATGAAATTCCAAATCAGAATCTGAGAGTGCCCTTTCAGCCAGTAATTTAGAAATTTGGCTGGATCCCTGTTATTTATCCACCAATTAAATAGGACTTATAGCAATTACTTATTAAGGGGTTTTGGGTGTTTGAAAGTTACAATAAGATGGGAATATAATCTTTAATTTTAGAAGAACAAAAGAGTGTGAATATGTTTGTTAATTAGAAAATCTACCCTACTTTCCTGATTCACTTTGACAATTATACACACTTAAGTCAATGAAGGCTACAACTTAAATCTTTTAAATTAAATAGCTTAAAAGGATGAGAATTGAGGACACATTATTTCTAACTTTCTGTATATGTGTTTAATGTTATCCTTAGAAAAATGAAAAAAATCAAAATATCAATTTATCACAGAAGTATTGAGTCGAGGGATTGTTAGGGAGTAGGGATACACAAAAGGAGAACATCAGATAATGTTGTGAGTGTGGGACCATCAACTGGAACAGCTGTGCCTTCCTGATGGGGATGCTGATGCTGGAGGCTGCAATGGTTGATACAGATAGTATATGGGAAGTTTGTTCCCTCCACTCTACCAGAGTGATAATGTACACATATATTTTTATAGCTTGATTTTTCCAAACTAGTCTGTTTTTTATGGCTTTTCTTGTTTAACCAAAGTAAGTAGATGCTAAGATATATCTCACAGATCTGAACGAGGGAGACTTGTTTACCCAGCTGGTTGATGCTGGCCACAGACCTGAACCCTCAGTTCCCTTTGGAAATCTTGGATGAAGGTACTCATTTGCCTTGCCAGTGGGAGCCATCAGCTCCCAACTTCCAATAGGTGGAAGGTGCCGGCCTATGAAAGCCAGGTCCTTTCTCCTGACTTGAGAAAATTCCATCAGGCTTGCATGAATTATTTTCCCCTTTGCTACCACAAAATAACTGACAAAAATAGTTGAAAGAAGGGTTTATTTTGGCTTCCAGTTCGGGGTACAGGCCATCATGCATGGAGGCAATGTTATGAGGCAGCTGTAACACTCTGCCCACAGTCAGGAAACAGAGGGGCATGCTGGTGCTTTGCCTGATTTCTCCTTTATATTCTGCCCTGGATGCCAGCCAAGGGAATGGTGCCACCCACATCTACAGCAAGCCTTCTCACCTTAGTGAACTCATTCCAGAAACTATATCATAGACATGCCTAGAAGGCTCCCTTGTCAACTTCTCTGCTGATCTCAGAATATGTTCTCTGGACAACCAAATCTAGAATAGCATTGAGAGTAGTCTGAAAGTAGGTGCTAACTCAGAAGTTTGGGGCTGGCGCACTGGTACTGCGGTTGACAGCGCTGACCTATCAGTGGTGGTGGATGCAGGGCTGATAAGCCCTGGAGGAAAGATAAAAGAAGTTCTAACTGATTGATGAGATGAAATGGAAACTGGGTAGAAGACAACATGCCAGCTAATGAGATGGATCAGGCATTAACAGGTATTTTTTAAAAAGTAGTATAAGACCAGTGAAGCTGCCTCACCATTTCTAAGCTGGGATGATATCTCAACTGATGAAAATAATCAGGCAGAAAGCACGTACTTGGCAGCTAAATGCTAAGAGTGGTAGCCAGAGTCCTTCCTTCACAACCCTCAAGAGTTCTTAGTCTTCAGGAGGAAGCCAAGACTTAAATATCAAACTAAATAGCCCCAAAAGCTTAATGCCCAATCAAGGAAGGTAAGCTATAAAGAAAAACAGAATCTTTGAGTTGTGGAAGTCTGGGTTGATGAAGCCCCAAACCTCAGCGTCTGGTCCTATGGATTCCTGGAAGCAGAAGAGAGACAGTCTTCAAGGTGAGTATCACCCTCCAGCTGTGGGTGCGACAGAGGAGTGTCTCCTGCTCCCTGGGAATGTGCCTCACTTCCTGGACACTCAACTAAGTTTCAGCATAGTGTGGCAAGGGCCATGTCTGGCCCAATAAGGGAGCAAAGGGAGCGTATCCCAGAGGAGAGCACAGAACCTATCTGGCGTCCCAGCGACTCAGACTCAGGCTATAGGGGACTGAACATTTTTAATGTAGGAGGACACATGATTTAAACATGGATGCTGAAGGATGGGGCAAATGTGCAGTTAGTAGGACTCCAAGGAACAAGGGGAGACAAAAATGTCAGAATCCCAGAGCAGATAGTGGGAGGAGAAAGAGAGTAGGCACAGAGGACATGTTTTAGTGGATCTATCTCAAAAGACTGGACGAGCTCTCTAGATGAGGATGCAGTGGGGAAGTCCAGAGACTGGCTTACCAAAGCAGAATATTGATGAGAAGGTACCACTGGAACTAGGAAGTTTGGTGTCTACTTTCTTCTTGAGATAGGGGCTCAACTTAACCCACAGCTAGCAGTTATGAACATTACAGGCTATGTGGCGTTGCTGAGCCATCAGAGGCCAAGTAGGTACCATTGTTGTATTGAGTCCTGTGTTGAGTACTGGTCAGGGCTCACCTCATGGAAAGTTACTTGGTTGAAAGAACATAGATATCAAGGAGCAAAAGAGATAGGCATTATCTTAGTTACTTTTCTATTGCTCTGCTAAGATACAAAGTTTATTGGGACTCAAAGGGTGAGTCCACGAGCATCACGGTAGGAAGCTGAGAGCTTACATCTTTATCAGCAAGCAGAAGGCATGGGCTTTTGAAACCAACCAGGCCATACCTCCTAAGGCTTCCCAAACAGTTTCACAGAGTGAGAGCCAAACATGCAAACCTATGAGTCTATGGGAGCTATTCCCACTCAAACCACCACAGCTGACTCTCTGGCCCCCATAGGTTTATAGCCACAGCATAATGCAAGTGCATTTAATCCAATTTCCAAAGTCCCCAGAGTCTTTCAGTCTCCAGACTGTTCAATGTTCAAGGTCTCTGCATAAAGATATGAGCTCTTAGCAGCTGCTCCAGGACCATGGCTGCCTGCCAGATGCCCTATTTCCCACAAGCATGGTCACAGACTCCGGCCTCTGCAACTTTAAGTCCCAACAACCCCTTTCTTCTATAAGCTGCCTCTGTCATGATGTTTCTTCACAGCAACAGAAAAGTCCCATCACTAGCAGTTCCATCCACCGAGGAAGCATTCAAGTGCATGAGTATATAAGGGCCATTCTCATTCGAACCGCAGGCAGCCACTGGTTACTATTACTGCTGCTCCATCAAAGGGAATCAAGAACAAAGGATCTGGTGATTTACAGAAGCCCTCAGAGAAAAAAGTCACAATTTCTTGATTACTTTTTTTGCCTTGCTTGTAACCTCAGTGCTCAGAGGATGGAGACATGAGGATCAGGAGTTCAAGGCCAGCCTTGAACAAACTCACCAGATAGCTGTGGACATCTTTGCATTTTTTAATTCTTCTGCCTCATATTCTATGTGCTGGGATTATCTAGGCATGAACCACCACGCTTGGTTTATGTGCTGCAAGGAATCAAAACTGGGGTTTCTTGCATTTGATAAACATACTACCAACTTAACTCCATCACACGCTCCTCAGTGAAGAAACTGCTGTTCCCACAATGAGGTGTTTTATAAGATTATAATAAGAATGCATGGTAATGGTCCCCAGCTCCTTCTCAAGGAGACTTAAGGCCATATTCTTGAGTGACTCTCTTCTAGGTGAAGACAAATACTCAGCCATTGGGTTGAAGTCAACATTGATACTGGAGGTCGGAGGTCGGCATATTCATCATACAAGTCCATGAATGACAAGCAGTAATTTGAAAGAACCGTCTGGCTCATAGCACATGGTTTGGTTCCACAGCTTGCTCAGTCTCTTGTCCTCAAATGTGTAATGAAAAGGATGTACTTGGTGTTTGGTACAGTTCCCATACTGGTGTCCTCAGCTGAAACAGAAAGGTATATAGCTCAAACCAGGCAAGATACTCTCACTCCCAGGCCAAATGACAAACCAGGAATCACACCACATGCTAGCCTTCTTCAAGATTAAGAGGACACCAATATGGCCCTATCACCCCTCTTTGATTTGCTAATCTGGCCCCTGTGATGCTAGGCAGTCAGTAGAAGATGACAGTGGATTATAGAAACTTGGCCTTTACTAGTCACAACGGCAGCTGCTTCATGAGGTAAGGCATTTTATTGCCACAGTAGACCAGCAAGGTCTCAAGCACTGACTATTGATCCAGAAGGTATATGCTTTTCCACTTCTAACAGGAAGTAGAACACGTTGACAGTGGTCTGGAACAATTTACATATTATCTTTCTAACCTGGCCCTGGGGATGGACTAACCCCACCTGTCGTGGGGGGCTTTATTATTCTGCCAAACACCACAGTGGAGTTCTGGCATGGTCTAACTGGGTCACGTTAGCAACCTGGCATGTCCACGGCTTGCCCCGGGGACCCAGTGACAATCAGATATGTCATCTCTAGCTGGCAAGATTCGACACATTCCCACAATCTCCATTAGTTGGGCATCCTCCACCTGAGCATGCTCTATAACCACTTATAAAAGGTCAGTCCCTCCTGTCTTTGTTCTCCCTTCCCCTACACCCAGAAGCAGCCTCTGCATTTCCCTCCCCAATAAACCTCTCATGTGAGCTCCGTCCTTTAGATCACAACACTCAATGAAATAGAAGTTCCTTGTCTGCAGTTGAGACATGTGCCCTCCAAAAGGTGAGAGAGTAAAGATTCAGAGGCATCCACACTGGTGAAAGTTTTGAGGCTCCATACTCATGAATAGAGAAACTGCCTTCTTACCTTCCAAACAAGGGCATGCTATTTGATTTTATCTTTGCTGATGGCCATGAAGACGAAAACACAACACCTCCCTGGGCTCTGGGAACTTATTTTGAGTCACAAATACTTCTCAGACCCTGAAAGGTGACCTGAAAGGCTTTAAAGAGAAACCAGGAACAACAAGCAACCTTAAGAAGCCTGTCCTGTGTATTAGACTGGTCCCAATAGGAAAGGGCTCCATGTGTCATTTGTGGGAGGGCTCAGCAGGAGAATCATATGATAGGACCCTAGGTTTTCAGGACACAACAATTTTCCCTTAGCCTTCCGAGTGCTAAGACCACTAAACTGGATCCCTCAAAAGTCATTAAAAATGCTCATCCCTTTTGTATGTGAATCAGTCTCATTTCCCTTTCTTTCTTACTCCACATGGCAGTCATCACTATTCAAATGACATTGTTTGCCTACTTATCTCTCTCCTTTACTAGAATGTTGACTTCAGAAAGGCAGCAATATTTGGTTGTGGGGATTTTTGTGCCTAAAACAAAATACGCCACATGGAAGGCACTCAATAGACATCTCTGAATGAATGAATCATTACACCGTGCACATTCTTGTGGGTAGATCATCTTCAATTGTAAGTATTTGCCATCAGTTAATTAGTGACTATGGGCTGCTCATTTTTCTCCTATTATTTCTCAATTGAAAAACTAGCAAGCAAAATCTTGATGAATAGCATCTATTACCCTATAAGATGGACTCTAGGTAGCAACAGATTCTAGGTAGCACAGTTTTTCACACACAAGGTATGGCTTAGTTTTCCACACTTTTGATTTAGGATGTCTTTGATATATTATGGCTTTAGATGTACGGATGTTTAAATATATATATTTCAGATTTAGCTGTCCTCTTGTCAAACTGGTTGTTCTGGCCCCATATAAAAACCAGTACCCTGACCTGGCCCCCTTCAACATGTTATGTAAGAAACAGCAGTATTCAGAATGGTAAAACTGATTTCTCTATTCCTTTCTTGAAGAGCGTGTAAGAGTTTCTAAGTCAACCGTATAACAAGATGCTTCGAGAATTCCAGCTCTGCATCTCAGTTGGCCATGTGGTCTCTGAAGCAGCTTTCTGCTGGAGGGCTTTCGCTTTCTTACCCACTCACAACTTCTTCCTGAATGCATTTCCCTCTCTTAAATTCAAATCCCCTCACACTTAATCATACAGGAAACCTACTCATCTGCTTATGAAATGTGTGTGTGCCCTACATGCAGATACAAGAGTGTACCACCAGCCTATACAACCTTCTTTAGGTTTTAATGTTTGTGACTCTTCCTGTAAAGGGATCCTTAGACTCTCAATGTAAACCAGGAAGTCCTCCCTCTCCCTCCTCTCTTCAGGCTACACTCTTATGCCAGGAAGACCAAATCTTAGAGTCTCTCTCTAGCTGCATCACGGAATGATACTTGGGGCTATGCATTTCCTACAATGCACCGACTGTATTGAGTGTGAACTTCCTCCAAAATTCTATCCTGCCTTTGGTCTCAGACCTTGTGCTGCAGATGTTGACGTGGGTGCGCTTGCATCTCTGCTACTTACAAACTTCACACAATCCCTGACCTCTCTGGTTCATTGCATCCTCTTCTGATAAGCTTTCCCTACCCCCTGTAAAGGAAAAATAAGACACGTGAATTAGCATAGTGGGCCCGGGTGGCAATAGTAACAGCCCTTGCTGTACTGAATTCACATAAGAGGATGCACGCCTCTGAAATGCCCGAATGCCCTCCTCGTTCACTTTCCCTCCACCGAGACCTCAGATGTGGTTAACGCCTGTGGAATCCGCCTCGCCTCCCCTTCACTCCTCAATGGAAGCTACCTTCGCCTCAGTCTTTTCAGCGTGCATCTTGTCTTCTTTGGCTTCTGAAATCATCTTTCTTTGCCTCTCTCCCATCTTTTGCCTAGAGTATCTTTGAATATTTTTTTGGCATTCTATGTTATTTAAAACATAGAATATGTTCGTTGACTGACTCATTTTTTTTTTTTTGAGACAGGGTCTTGTTGACATCAGGCTTTAAAAAATGTAAGGCAGAAGCAAGATATGAATATAGGGAAGAGTACAGGCCAAGCTAAGGGGTTTTTGCCCTGCGTTGATAAAGACCTGGTTCATATTTATGTCTCTCTGCTATCCGAAATCTGAACAGTTTATAATTTTTTAACCTCCTATTTAATTCATGAAGACAATAAACTGTTGTTTGCACTAATCTGGCAAGAATTATAATCACAGTCTGGCATCCTTTTCAAGAATATGTTTTCTAAACTTTGCATAAAAATCTTCACTTCTAATAGTTTTAATTAATGCAAATAAATATGCCCCATGGGTTTATTCAAATGAGTGGATAATCAGATTCCCATCTTCCAGTCTCTTGGCTTCAGAATGAAACTGTCTTCAAAGGGGTCCTATCGCCACAGGATCTAAATTTGTGACTACTGTTTTTAGAGTGCCCCTTCCTTCCACCCCCTTCTTTTGCCCTCTCTTATCATTGCCCAACTCACAGAAGCTTGGTGCTCAGCAAATAAGAAACCAAGCCAGAGCACGTGGGCCTGGGGCTTGGAACAGAAGCATGGACACCCGAGTTAGCTATACTTTTGTGCTGGACAGTTAGGCAGCCTGGGGACTGCCAGCATAAGTGGATGTACCGTGCTGTATCTTCTAGTTGGCCTTTGTTGGCATAGGATAACACCATTTTTTTTTTTTTGCAATGTATCCTGCTTTAGGTCCAACTTCCCAAACTCACAGGCTCTCAGTCAGCTTTACTGATTTTGTTGAATTTTCCTGGTAAGCGATTTTATGTCAGTTCCGTGCATTGTCAATTACTGCTAGCCATTTATTACTAAATGTAGCCGATGAAAACAACAGACATTTATTTTCATAAGTCTTTGAGGTCTGGAATCCCATAATTTGGCCCAATGTCCCAAGCCACTCAGCATCGTTTTACAGTATTCTGTTTGTTAGAATCAGTTCACTGAGTTTAGTCCAAGACAAGGAAGGTCTCCAGAAATCAGTCTCTGTGTGTGTGTTTGTGTGTGTGTGTAAAAGAGAAAAATCAAAGAAAGAGAGTCAGAGAGAATCAGAGAGAGACAGACACATGCAGAGAGACATAGAGACAGACACAGAGAGAGAGAGACAGACAGACAGACAGACAGACAGACAGACAGAAGACAGACAGACAGACAGACAGACACACACACACACACACACACACACACACACACACAGACAAGAGACACATGGAGAGAAAGGGGAGGGGTCTGAGGTTGACACCATCAATCACTTTCCAGCTTATTTTCTGAAACAGCTTCTTTGCTCCCTGAAGTTGGAGCTCACCCAACTGGGTGAGACCGAATGTCCAGCAAGCTTCAGGGTCCTCCTGCCTCTGCCTCTCTATTGCTGTGAACAGACCTATGCCTCATTGGCAAACACTTTACCGACTCAGACATCTCTCCATCCCAATATCTGCCTTTTAGAGGGACTTTCAAAGACTGTGTGAACATTCAAAATAATCACATCTCCCCATTTTTTTCTTCCAGTCTTCTATTTTTAAGTTGGTATTGACAAGGCTATTCAAGTATAGGTTAAACACTTGCAGGGTTGAAAGGGAACTTTGTGAGAGTTCTTAAAAGACTATGTAAAGCTTATCTTTCAGCTATTGCATTGACCTTAGTGTTTTGCTGTAAGATCTATATCCAATTAAAGAATTTGCTTTCATTCCTGGCTGCTGAAATGATTATTGCTTTATCATAAATCAATATACATTTCATGAAATGGTTTTGCATCGATAGTTTTTTTTTTGCCTTCTTTTACTTCTTTTTCTATTCTGGGATTGCTGTTTAGATGATCAAACTAGCACAACATCGCTTAAATGAACCACACTTGGGTTCATTTTGAAGTTTGTCAATAATTTACTAAGACCATGTTCTAAGATTTTCATATCTAGATTAATAAATTAAATAGGCTATAAGTTTTTTCTTCTGTCATCTGCACTTGGTTTAGAATCAGTCACTGATAATGATACACAGGGACACTGTAGGGGGCAGATAAAGCTCTGAATGAGGCGAGTCCTGGGTGAATGATTGTGGCAATGATGCTTAAGCCTCGGGACCCATGGGACAGTTTGGCAAAGCCATTACCTATATAGTCCTGGCTCAAGAGAAAGAGAAAGGCTTTTCTCCAGTATCTGAGCCTGAGTGTTAGAAATGATGGATTGGTATGGGCAAACATTAGTAACTGTAGCTTCTTCCTCCTGGATGTTCTCGGCCTGAGAAGACCTCCAATGGAGCGTGGCTCACTCCTTCCTTGTGCTGTACCTAACAACACACTGAGTTTCTGATTCCGGGTTGCGGGTAGTGAGTGGTTCAAGAACCCCTGATCTCAGCTTTCTGTGCAGTCTGTGTCTGTCTTCATTCCCTCGCTAGCCCTAGCCAGGGTTCTTGGACCCAAGTTGAAGTAGTCATGGCAAGAGGTAAGAGACAGAATATAAAGGCATGTGGTAGTAAAAAAAAAAAAAAGCAAATGAGATGGGACTCGTGGGGGAAGGAGAGAGAACAGCACTGGCTTCTATAAATTGTCCTTTGACCTCCATGTGCATACACATGTACCTATACACTTACACACAAACATTGTGGTACTTGTTTGGTTCATTTGTTTTCTTGAGGCAGAGTCTCTCTCTCTCTGTAGCTCTAGCTGTTCTGGAAGTTACTCTGTGGACCAGGCTGGTCTCCAACTCACAGAGATCTACCTGTGTCTTCCTCCCAAGTGCTGGGATTAAGGCCAGGCACCACTCACTGTGTCCTGCCTTAAATAAATAAATAAATAAATAAATGTATCTTTAGCCAGAAGACTGAGGCAGGAGGATTGCCATGAGTTAAAGGCCAGTCCAGCCTACACAGTGAGCTTCAGACCAAAGAAAGGCACTGGGGAAGGGAAAGTGTCACCTCGTTCCAGGATGTCTTCTTGGGTTCAAGAGGAATGAACTTGTATCCATGGTAGTGAGAGAGTGGGAAGGGGTCTGTCCCCACGGGCAGCTGCTGGACAGCTGAGGTGGATCAGAGATCAAGAGAGAAACCACATATTGACCTTGGACCAACCTGTCAAGTCATGCCAAAGACTCACAACACTGTCAAATGCCTTCTTAGGCAAGTGGGCGTGGGCCCCTGGGAACTTCTGAGAGAACATAAGCTGTCATTGAACCTGACTAAATATTTATTCCAAAGAAGACAGAAGAAACCAGTCTTATTGATGCTCTTATTTACTGCTGAGGGACCTGAATGGGATACCGATCTGTTTCCCGGTAATGTGTGATCTGAGTACAAACTCAGATGTAGGCACCCCGAAGGCTCCAGCTTTATAGCTCTCAGTGTAGTGGCAGAGAATCCAGCCCCACTGCCTTGGGGCTGGCAGCAGGCGGCCTCCTCACCTGGGAATCGCATTCATTAGAGACCCAGTGTCGGGTGCTGTTTTAGCCCACTTCTCTCTGTGTAAAAAGATGCTCCAGAGTCCTAACTCATGGAGAGGAAGGCTTTCCCCTGGCCTCTGGTTTTGAGGTTTCAGTCTGTGATTGGTTGGACCCATTGCTTTAGGCCTGCGGTGAGGGCAAACTTTAGAGGCAAATGTTCATCTCACCTCAGGGTTAGGAAGAGGAAGGAGCTTTCAGCACAATGTCTCTTGTGTCCTACGGACCTCCATTCAGCCTCTTGTCGCCACTATCCTGGAGGCCAAGCCTTTTGACCAACACTCTAATACCCAATGGTACTGTCTGCTCTCTCCAGACCCTGTGCTTCCACCCTAAGGAAGTATCAGGTGGGAAATACAGTCTAGTTGGAGCAACATTGACAGCAGGTGTGTCTCCATTTTCTAAGCCAGCAATAGGAAGCCGATGAACAAGGCATGCCAGCGTTCCCAGAACCAAGAAATGAGTTTTCCATCTCCCTCCTATCCCAGGCCTCAGAGTCCATCAGTCCACTTAATGGCTCCTTTCCTTGACTCTCTGCTGATTTGACTAAGGAACTGGTCATGCTGTGTCCTCAGGGTGACAACAGGGACTAGAGTCCGGTACGATTTCATGGTTAAAAATCCTGGTGGCATTATTTTGTACCCTTTGTGTTTTACACCATACCTGGTGGCTCTAAATGTAGGTTTTAGAAACCAGAAACACATAACTAAAGAGCCTGGATGAATCGAGAAGACAAAAGCGCCATTTCCTGGCAGCACCAATTCCCCAACATGACGTACTTCTGAACAAACACACCTACAGTGTCGTTGGTGCTAGAGTGAATCTTTATCCCTCCTTTCTTATTTTCTTTTCCTTTTTCCTTTCCTTTCCTTTTCTTTCTTTCTTTTCTTTTTCTTTTTTTCCCCTTTTATGGTGCCTGCTAGGGTTATTTCCCATCTTTGAAAGCCAGAGCCCTAATGAGCTCCAGGGGGACAGAAGTCTGTCAATCATAGACCACTTTTCAAGTAGTTCGTCTCTGCCCCACCAGAGAACCACAAGGCATGAAATAATTAGAAAGCCCAAAGTAACTGCTCTGTTTTACAAGAGCAAAATCCGCTCGTGGATCATTTACATAAACGTGTCACTTCCCATTACAGTTCTAATGTCGGCTGGGTGATAATCGCAGGCTCGCTGGGGGAGGGGAGGGCAAGGTAAACTGTAGCTGCCCCCCCCCATTGGAAATCCGAGGTGCGCATGTGCTGCGCCTTTCCCCGCCCCCCACTTTCCTGGACTACTGAATTAATGCAAAGTATCTTTTCTTCTCCATTAAAGAAAGAAAGAAAGAAAAAACCTATTCGTGCTGCTATGGCAGCAGACCCTGTGCTTAAGAGAAGAAAGGGGGAAAGCTGCATCAAGCTATTGTTAATGGAGAACTCACTTTGAGAAGCATTTCAAAGCGGAGGCGACTGGGGAAAGAATCATGTTAAATATTTGCTATGAAATATTTATAAGAGCACAAAAGCAATTGACAAAGTTGCCTGCGGGGGGGGGGGGGATCAGCGTTCCTCCTCATTTCGACTTCTTACAGTGGGGGTTTTAAATGCTCTAGGGAGCACTTAAATCAGTGCAAATACTTGGGTGATGGGTGCTCGCGAGTGAGTGAGTGTACACACACACACACACACACACACACACACACACACACGGTTGAATGAGTTGATGGGATTTTAGGCCCATCTGCATCTGAATGCTGTTTCCCAAATACAGCAGCAATAAGAGGTCGCTGAAGACTTGTCTTGATAATTGCATTTGAAGGAGCTTGGCACTGATGCCAACAGAGCAAGACACCCCTGGACTGACCCAGGTGCCCGGGGGAGGGTGAAGCTGGCAGCCATTTTGTGGGCAGCGCTAGCCTCATGCCTACCTTTAGGATAGGGGCGGTCCTTTTATTGTACCTGCACAATAGTGGCCACACTCAATGTACGCAGAGAAAAAAAAAAAGATGACTGTTGCTTTGAGTAAGAATAAATGTTATTAGAGTATAGCATTTCTGTCCATATGGCTTTTGGAATATATATCTCTAAACCCCAGCAACCCTGTGATTTCAATATCTGTGGAACTCTTCTCTCTACTGGGAGGGGAGACATGAAAATACAGTTTTAATGAAATGTCTCCCACAAACTCATCACAAATTTACCTCGGTTTTTGCTACGTAAGCCTCGTGTTTCTTTTCTGAACCATCTCTTACTATTTTGACACTAACACTCAGTGGTGTGATTAAAGCATCAGAGAACCTAACAGGTAGCCTATAACCTACGACTGACTGATGCTTATTTTAGCCTAGAAAGTCTACTGAAACATCTGTTGTAGGCCGGTTTTATTCATCCACAAACACCTAAGATTCGGGCTAAAAGAGCAAGCGTGCTGAACAACCACGGATGGTCACTTCCGTAGTGTTTGACGTTGCCTGGGGGCCAAGACTGCCCATTGGTGAGGCAGGAGAGGGAAGCCCTGTTGGCGAGGCGGGAGTCTGAACCCCCCAGCCAGGCTGTTCTTATCTAAGAGATCGCCAAGTGGGAATGCATTGTGGGCGGATTTAAATCAGCGCTTTTTCTCCATCCCCCCTCCCTCTCACACAACAAAAGTCTAAATCCCTTTTCAGGCCAGATTGCCCCATTTCCCTGCATGGGCCAGGCAGATTGGAAAGATGTTTGTCATTCAGCTTTTCTCCCGGCTAATCAGAAGACACTGGGGCGGTGGGATTTCTGCCTTTCATCCACGGAGCCTGCCTCTACAAACAGCAGCGGCGCAGAGGCCTCTGGGCCTGCTGGATAGCTGGGCTGCCTGTCATCTCTGAAGACAGATATAAAAATATTGTTAACCACGAGCCTAAGCAGAGGGTTTAACAGGGATTTGAATCTAAAATGCGATACTCCATATAGACCAACTCGATGTGGTCCAGCAGAGCCGAACCCCGCATTCTGTTCTAACAAAGTGTGCCACATAATGGAAGAGATTTTGATGGGATTTTCAACATCTCTTTTTTTGGGCCTGCTGCTGAATAGATCTAAAAGTGTGAATGAACGCCAGCACTTGATGGGCTGTCTGGGTGAGAGGCCTCAGCTGACCTGACTCCAGAGTCAAGGTCCCATTGACAGGAAAGTTCACCAGGGTGTTATCCTGAGCACGCAGTGCTCAGGGCTGGGCCGGGGGTGGGAGGGTGGGGTGGTGGGGGTGGGGGTGAGAGGGGCACTGATGCTTCTCTGGGGAGACACAGCCAGGGTTAGAGAGCTGCTGTGTAGTGATTCCACGCATCCTGTAATGGGAATATCAGTGACCCTTTGAACTTAAAAATTCTGAAAATTACTCATCTACAAAATGGGGCTTAAAATAAGATTGTCCCCTTGGAAGTACTTAAGTTTTCAGTGTAGCCTGTAGTAAGTGCTTGGTATACACACTGTAGTCTGATATATGTGCATCATAAGAGTACCTGGAAGTTTGTCTCCGCCTTATGCTGGCTTAGGAAGGGAAAAATAATGGCCAGCATCCCCTGGAGTGTATATAAATGAAGCAACAACATCTAGGCTTACTTACCGATAAAGGGTCCATTTGGGAGCCAGACATGGTCACATCGATACTCAGTTACTCAAGAAGCTGAGGCAGGAGCATTGTGAGTTCAAGGCATGCCTGGGGCAACAGAGTAAGATCGACACCCTACTGAGGAAGTCAGTGATAATAAAATTTCTAAAAAGGATGGGGCCATAGCTCAAAGGTATGAAACTTACCTGGCATACTTCCAGCGCCACACTTAAAAATAAACAAACAAACGAATAAATAAATACAATTTTTAAAAGTTTCATACTTCAGACATAAGCCAAGTCCAGAAACCAATACAAATCTCACAAATGCTCTGAGAAGCTGTGAGCTATTATCTTTTGCCAGGCTTATTTCAATATTCTCCTAACAAACAGACCATTAGAGACCTCCTTTTGAGCTACTGGATCCCAGCCAACTTCTCCTTACATCCCAGTGATGCTTAGAGAGATGACCACTACTCTAAACTTGGTCTTTCGTTAGACACATGCATACTTTTGAAAATCATATACTGCTGGGACAAAGTCTATCTATATCTGTATGCAAAAGAACTGGGCTCTATAATTCTTGGCTTTTATATAAATGGTATACTGAACACACATGTCTACCACTAACAGGGTCTATTCATAGTCATACATCTTTGTAGCAAAATACATAAATTATAACTGCAACATACATGTCCATTGCATGAATTTATTCTTCAGTTTTCTTCTTGGTAGGCTTTTAGACTATTTCCAACATTTCATACTTTAAAAAATACTAAATTAAATACACATTTGTATGTGTGCTCTGTCTCTATATAGTGTTTGTCTATGGCATATATATGTATATATACATATAACATACACAATCAGTAGGTCTTTAGGGATGTCCATCTATCTTTATTAGAAATTGTCAGATTGATTTGCTATGAGGGAATTCTGTCTTGGCCAAGGGAATGTTTGTAGACAAGAGAGTCTACAAAAAGACTGTTCCCTGACCCAACTTGTTTGTGTCTCTGGGACTTAGGGGTTATTGCTGCTGTTTAAGTATTAACTGCTATTGATTGTGGAGTGCTTTTTCTCCTCACATTAATTACTCTTTATACACCTTCTGGGATCTTCATACACCCGGTTATAGGTGACAGAATATGCCTGGAGAACATGAGTCACCCAATCTGAGCCACAAGGTGAAGAAACCAACGGATTCCCATAGTCCTTAAGCTCTGCTCTCCAGAGCCTCACTCGCTAAAAGGGAAGTTCAGAAAGACCAAATAGCCAATAGGAAAGTGGCTCATTAAACAATGTCAGGTCCTTAGTTAACCCTCTTTGTACAACAGGGCTCATGTACAGAAGGCTGGCGGAAGAGAGAAGAGGACGGCACACCCAAAATCTCCATCACTACTTCTTAGGCACAACCAGAGTGGAGCTGATAATTGCACTGCGTAAGGTGCATTTTACACTTTCCAAACGGTGAGTGATGTTTGAAGCTAGATTAATAAAGTACCGGCCCAGAAGTGACTTTCATAGATATGCTAGCCAGAAAGCAAACAATTATATTCGAGTCCTATATAAAGTTGATTAGAGTCAGAGTGAAATTAATGCTAAAGAGGAGCTGTAGATCAGTTGTTTTGTGGTATTTTTGAAGAGGAGTTGTATCTCCCTTTGTATATATGAATATGTGCATCTACTACAGATGTACAGTCCTGAAGCCATACCAAATTGCTATTTTAAACCAAGAACGTTCTCACTTTGTGTCCTTTTGTTATTTTGCATAACTGCAAATGGACCGAACTAGGAAATGAGTGTAGAGTTGATTCAACAGCTGCCCGATGGCCAAACTTGAAGGGCAATTGTTGGGATTAAATACAGGCTTTCGATGGATGCTTAGATTTCTAACCACTTGACCCGGCATCTTCTAGAATCTGGATGTTTTCTGGGTCAGAGGGGAGACTCTGAGCCCCCAGGCTCAGAGCTCTGAGATAGCTTGCTTCTACTGCAGAAAGGAGGCAGCGTGAGGGTGATAATATGAAGCTGTCCCGTATTATTTCCACCCCTCTCAGGTTTTCTCAGCCAGACCTTGACTAGGAAGGAAGCGTCTCGTTTCTTTCCTTTCCCCATCTCAAAAACATTGCCCAGCTTAGACAAGTTTCTTAGGAAAACAAAACAAAACAGAGTTTGGACACATGCTGTGAGCACAAAGTTGTGTTTAACCTCTATTTTGGGCTCCTAAGCTGAGGCACAGCAATGATCTATATTAGACACTTGCTAATATCTCAATTCCTCATGTTGTGGTGACCCCAATTGTAAAATCATTTTTGGTGCCACTTCAAAACTGTAATTTTGCTACTGTTATAAATTGCAATGTAGATATCTGATATCCAGGGTGTCTGATATGGGACCCCTGTAAAAATATCATTCATTCCCCCAAAGAGGTTGTGGCCCACAGGATGAAAAACCCCTGCTCTAAATGGATATCTGCTCCAAGATTTTACTTAACTCCTCTAGGAAGAATGGAGAAGAGGAATTTTCCATTAATGGAACACGGAAGGTGAGTCTCTGAGTTGCGCATTGTCTGAGTTCAGAAGGCTAGAAGCCACTGGGATTATCATGTCCTTGGAAGTGTGGTTTTTGTGGGACAGGTAAAACCCTCAGGGTTTTCATGGTTAGAGATGTAAGTGACAAAGGAAAGGCATTAGCCAAAGTCACCTTTAATTAGGTGCTTTGGCTTAGCACACCCAGTCGAGAATATTCTGAGACGAAGCTTTAGAAGAAAAGCTACCTAATCCTCCAGGATAACTCACCATTAACGTTTAGATGAAAGGTTCTGGACTGGGGGCACCATTGCCAATCAGCTCGTCTCTGTGGCCCACAAAATTACACTCAAGGACCTACCTTTCCTCTGCTTTCGGTTCAGGGATTTAGTGTTATGGAGCAGTTTATCTGTTAGACATAGGAGGAAAAAAATTACACATGATTTAAATACATTTAAATTTATTTATTTATTTAAATGAACACTATTAACTAATCTGCAAGCTCCAGAAGCCATGACTAACAGCTTACATACAAATGAGCAAACCCATTGACCCCATTAGTTTTAAGGGACCACCACTCTTGGACCACAACATTGGTCTGCACCTGATCTCACTGTGAACGTTTATGCAAGATACATGGCTCACTAACCATCTTCGTCTGTAAAATGGGAATATAAATGTCTTAATGGGACTCTGCTAGAGTTGGCTTTCAAAAATGCCATGATGAGGATGGAGTGACTACCCTCTTTAACCTTCCTAGGCGCAAGGAATGGCTCCTCTCTACAACCCCTCTTTTCTGTTCATACACATATCTCTGGGCTTAGCACACTGTGCCAGCATAGACTACTTACAAATTTTATTGGTGACCAGGTGACATGGGAGCCCTCTAGGTCTGGGACTTATTTCCTGGCCATTGGCACAGTGCCTGGCATCCGGCAAGGTCTCAACAGACTTTTCTTCTGGAAGTATTTGGAGCTCAGCAGAGGTGGCTGATAATCACAGGAAGCTGGGAATACACCGTGTTATTTATTATTATTATTATTATTATTATATACACTGTGTTATATATTTCTGGTTGTCAGTAATCAAGCCATCTTCCACTCAGTTTCTTCATCGAAGGAATTTTTCTTCAGTGTGTGTTGCTTGCTGAGATGCTGTGATAATTAGTGAGACTCCATGGAAAGCAGCGATATGCTCTGTCCCTTTGATGTTTGGTTTTACAAGAAGATCTGTATATACAAAGCTATAAAGATCCTGTTCTCCTTCCTGCCCTTTTCTTCCCTCTGATCCAAAGGTCCAGGAGAAATTGTCTGCCTATGAAACTCCCATTTCCTAAATGCCAGTCTCCCCTGGAGTATTACCTGCAGTGCGCTCATACTGGCCTGTTGAGGCCCTCTGCACTTTTTTCACAAATCAATTTGTGAACCTTTAGACTGGAAGCTAGGAGAGCTGTCAGCCGATAGATGGGGAATGCAGAGGATGTTCACAGGGGCTCTCAGCTTCTGCATTAGGCTTGAGACTTTACCAGAGAGCTACCCGTGAGACTCTGTGCTCTGTGTTGGCTTTCCATAATGGCCTAGTATCACGTAGAAACAGATGGGTGTCACATCATTTGTCATACGCCAGACAAAAAGAGAAGTTTTGGAGTATCTTTGGATCAAGAGGTAACCCAGAGCCGGGCATAGGAGCACACACCTTTAATCCCAGCTCTTGGGAGGCAGAGGAGGAGGAGGAGGTGGTGGAGGAGGAGGAGGAGGAGGAGGAGGAGGAGGTATCCTGGTGACAAGATGAGTTGAAGATGAATTATGGGTATAGGTAAGAAGCCAAGGAGCCATCTCAGGCAAAGAATCAACATGGGGGTGACATGTGAGAGATCCTGAAGATACACTAGCTTGGGAATTTGTATTTAACTACCCTGGGCTGCCATTTCTTCATTTATAAAGTATGAATAGTTATGATATTAGGATTCACGTGTGGTAGTCAACCTGCTATCCTAGCACTTAGATGGCTGAGGCTGGAGGATTGTCATGTTGGCCAGCCTAGGCTATATAGTAAGTTCTAGACCAGCCTGTGCTATAGAATAAGACCTCATCTAAAAACAAAATAGAACCCCCCCCCATAAACAAAGTACATTACAGTTAATGCAATAGATACACCATTATGTAAATCCTGACTGCTTTGTAAGCCCCCCATGGTTTCTTGTTTCTTGTGCATTTCCCATTAGCTGCATAGTGAAGACATGGTCCTTGTGCTCAGGGAGGGTGAGCTGACATCGAGTTGCCAACATGATGATGTTCTTCTCCAGAGGATGAAGGAAGATGCTGGAGAACAGTACAGTTGCAAGGAAAGCCAAAGGGAATGTGTTAGGTTTTAGCTGCCCAGAGATGGAGAGAAACGATCTTTTACTGCAGCGTGACTACACTAGGGCTGAACTTTCACAAGCTATTTAGACTCCAAAATCAAATACTCAGGAATGTTATTAATTGCCACTCAGAAGATAACTCCCAATTGGTTCATCTTCAAGTGTATTGTCAGTTCTAGCCTCTTGACCCTCCAGCTGCTTTGGGCCTTTCCTTCCTTCTCACTTTCCTTCTCAACAGCTATGGCGAGTTTGCTCTTTGCCTTTAAAAAAAAAAGAAAAATCCCTTTCTCAACATATAGCCTGGATGAGTCCAGGCTGAAAGCCAGACTTCCTTGGCATTTCAAAGGAACATTCTGCAGTTGCGAGATTAGCATTGCCACAGATTTGAAGTTGCCAACTTCAACATCTACTTAATGTTCTTCTCCAATGAGACAATATTTTAAAATATTACTGGATCTGTTTGTTCCTTCCTGGTTACTCCTGTTACTGCCAACTGCAGCCAAGAGCACCCTTGCTTCAGGGAAAGGCAGCAGTAATGGCCTTTCATCGACAAAGGAGTCAGTGTTGAGCTTTGGACTTCCAAAACAGGCTCTTAAAATTCATTTCAGGGAAAATGGATGCGAAAGCCAAGATTTTTGTTAGGGAGATCCTGGCTTTGTTGAAAGAAGTGAAGTTTTTTTTTTTTTTTTTTTTTTTTTTTTTTTTTTTTTTTTTTTTAAGATTCTAAGGGAAGAAAACAGCTAGAGTTTGGATTATAGAGATAACCATGGAAGATGTTATAGAGAAACTATGGAAGGCTGGTGATGCACTGTTGATGATGGTGGTTTCCTGTGTAACCAGAGGGCAACAGGCAAAGCAAAACCAACCTAGAACCACGTCTTGGGGTAGGGTGGAGATATGAAGCTGTGGCAGAAGAAAGCTAGTGAAGGAAGACTGGGTGAGTGTGCTGAGACTTAAGTCAGGTGGGTGCGAGGGTAAGGCAGGGAGGGAGAACAGAGATTTTCTGAGTTGTGTAAATCCTGGGACCCAACCTGGGTCTCTGGAACAGAGGAGCATACCTTATGTCTGGTTCTTGGAGTGACTGTGGTCAAAGAAAAGTATTGTGCTTAGGGAGAGCAAAGCCTGCCATGTTGAGTTGTCCCTCTGCACAGGGTGGAAGATATCCAGAGCCACTAAGCGTTGTCACTGAGAAGGTCAAATGCAGAGGGACCCTAGAATGGGATACAAAGGGAACTGCCCCTGTGTCTGACCTACTTTGTGTCTGACCTTACACCCAGCTTGTATCTCAATCAGATCATTCAACTTTGTATCTATCAATCTGTTCTAGTTAAGTCTTTTGTTGCTGTGATAAAATACTCAGGAGTACTTCATGACTTCAAAACCAATACCACTTGGGAATCACTTACACATTACCATGTTTGGCTGCCCCCATACAAATTACAGCCTTAGCCCTACTCTGAATCATTCCCTCTGTGTGCTGACCTTGAGGAAATACTTCCTAGATTTCACCTCAGTGACATTCATCCTCAGCCTTAGATAACTAATATTGTTTCCACAAAGGAAAGGATTCACTTTAGGGGTTCTGGTCTCTTGTTAACCACAGCTGATTTTTCAACCCCAGCTGACTAGTACTACTCAAAATATAGGGCTCTCAAATTTTTCTCTAAAACGTCACAGGCCAAGTCTCCTCCATCTGCACTGCCCTCAGCATTATCTTCCAAATTTCCACAACAGATTATTAAGCTCTGCACACTCAATGGCTTTTCTAGTTCAAAGTTCCAAAGGTCTGCACAATTGTCCCAAAAGAACATGATTAAGTCTGTCACAGCAATACCCCACTTCTGGTACCAATTTATGTTTTTGATGAGGTTTCTGTTGCTATGATAAAATACCATGATGTTCAAAAGCAACTTGCAGAAGGAAAAGTCTTATAACTCTCTGGTCATAATCTATCACTGACAGAATTTAGGAGAGGAACTCAAGGTAAGACCTAGAAGGAGAAACTGAAGTAAAGGCTATAAGGAGATCACTGTTTGCTGGCTTGCTCAGCCCGATTTCTCCTAGCACCCAGGATCATGTGTCTAGGGGTGGCACTGCTGACAGTGGCCTGGGCCCTCCACATTAATTATTAATCAATAACGTGCCCACTAGACGTGCCTAATATTATGTAGACATTTTGCCAGTTAAGAGTAATTCTTCCCAAATTATTCTAACTTGTGTCAAGTTGACTTGAAACTAACCAACATAGGGTCAAAAAGTCTAGACTCTTCTTCACAGTTTTATTCCAAAAGCCTGGACCATAACTGAACCTCGGGGTGTGCTTCTCAGTTGCACAAGCTAACTTTCAGATAACCTGCATAGAGTTACAATTTTACAGCCTCTTCCCTACTTTCTGATTATTCAATGTCCTATCTCTGCTCTGCAAATATTAACAAGACACTTTGGACTGCAGCCTTGGTATTTTTGCTGTGATATAGTTTATATATAAAATATTAAGTTACATTTTTTCTTAATAACCAGCATATTTGTCATTTGGCAGAGGAAACCTTGGGAATAAAAGATGCAATATTTTGAATTTATGTAATGGGACTCAAAGGTTAGTTGGGTTGAATCTTCTGCCCTGGGATACGCTGATTTCACAGCTCCTCCTCGGCGTCTGTAGGCTTTTTGCAGAAATCATTATAAGGTAATGGAGCATTTTCTTTTGTCCATGAATCATGCTGCCAGATATTGTCACCTCAGGACACCAACTGAACTCTTCTGTGTGCTCTCCAAACTGCCACATCTATGGAAACCACTTCGAAGAGTGCTACACTGTTACTGTTTGTGATGTGAACAGTTGTACCTGTGACAGAAGCCACTGCCCGAGTTGGCTTTCCTGTTGTTGTGATTAGCCATTGACCAAATGCCACTCTGAGAAGGGAAGTTTGGCTGACAGGTTCCACTCCATCACCAATGGAAGCCAGGGCAGGAACTTCAGCAGAGGCCACCGAGGAATGTCGCTTACTGGCTTGCTCTCTGTGGCTTGTTTAATTTGCTTTCTTATGTAACCTAGGACCACCTGCCCAGGGGTAGCATCACTCACATTGAGCCCAATGGGCCTTCCCATGTTAACGAAGATAATGCTCCACAGACTTGGATACAGGCAGTCTGATGGAGGCATTTTCTCAATTGTGGTTTTTCTTCCCAGATAACTATAGCTTGTACCAAGCTGACAAAACAAAGCAAACAAGCAAGAAGTTAATCAGCACGGCCAGGACAAGTCTCACCTCTGGAACATTAGAACCCTGCCGTCCCCTGTATAGATACTGAGAGAACTTTCTCCTTGTTCTGGGCCACATATTACTACAGATTCCTAAGTCTTTTTTTTATATAACAATTCCATAGGTTTCCAGATAACCTTTTTTTTTTTTTTAAACAGAGAAGTGCTTCATGTAGAATTCTGTTTGAACTCCATCTGGCTAAGGCCTCAGCAAAGCCTTTCTCTCCTTTTCCAGACACCAAACAGCAGCAGACATGGAACTCCCACCCATATCAACAATCCTAACAACCCTAACAATGGACAAGTCTAACAAGCTTGGGGGTGGGGGGTGGGCAGCCGCACTCACAGATAGCATTTCTTCCTTCTTCCAAATGTTATGTTTCAAAATATGGTATATGTGATGGACTAAAGAATCGCTATATTTGGGAAAGGAGTCTGTTCCTTCCCAGAAAACACAGGAGTAAGCAGTGAAGGAAAACTAGATTAGAAAATGGAAGTTTTCTTCTGTGGATAAGCGTCAAGAAGCCTCCTGCAGCGTTCGTTCCCTGGGATGCCTGGTGCCTGCCTTCTGTCTCCCTATGGAATTTCGCCACTGGCTTCACCTTATAATTGGCTGTGTACTTCAGATCTAAGCATCCTGTCTGTTTTCTGGATGAAGAGTTTGTTGTATGTTTGAATATGTCTTCCCGTCTCAACAGCACAGGCTAAACTCCGTGTCCAGACCAGACTTAACCCCAAATGATTATCACCCTTCATGGAACCCAGTTATTCCCAGTTTTATCCCAGAGATTAAGACAATTCTTTTGGGTTAGAGTTTTAAATTTGGTGTTTAAATAACTTGGCATTGTGGAGAAAGTCATGGAAGTGACCATAGAGTTCTGAACTGTAGACTTTGAAGTAGTTAACATTATAAATATATACAAAGTTTATTTATATACACAAAGTTTTATATATATGTAATGGCACATGATTAAAATTGGTTGATTCTTTCAATCTTAGAAGTGTAACATAAAACTCATATCCAGGCACCGTGGCACACATCTGTAATATCAGTAGTTGGGAGGCTGAGGCAGGAGGATAGAAAATTTGAAACTAGCGCAAACAAACTAGTCATACCTTGTCTCAACAAACAAAAACAAAAACAAACAAAAAAAGATGTGAACACTTATGCGGATTTAAAGAACTTTTCTCTTGAACTGCTTAAGTAATAAGGCAAATAGAAAATAGGAAAAGTTTATACTCTTTGTAAATCTTTTTAAAACTTTTAAATAAATTAGATCAAATTTATATCGAGTCCTTTTAGAGTATATGTTTGAATATGCATAATGAATTTATATTTTGTCATTAATTTGAGAAATTCCCTCATAGATGGTTTTTGGGGAGAGGGAGAGGGAGAGGGAGAGGGAGAGGGAGAGGGAGAGGGAGAGAGAGAGAGAGAGAGATTGTGAGAACAAAACAAGGCTTTGTATATCAGTCACAAGGGCTGATTTGTTTTTGAAGTAATTTTAAGGAAGTTGAGAATCTTAAAACCGCATTTTATATGGAATTTTGTCAAATTTTCTATCACCAAGGTTCTGCTTTTAGCAAATAAAATATCATCTCTATTAACATTAATGAATCTATATGGAGAGTTTCAGATTATGTAGGAAGGAAAAAAAAGCCATAAGGTCCACGTGATTGTAACTTATTCACAGGCCTTGTTTCCAGTAGGCCAAATCCAAATTCCTCATTTACCACAAACCCCAATGTGGGAAGAAGATGGCTGAGTCAACAGGAAACAAGGGAGACAACTCTCTAATTCTCTGTGGAGAACTGAAATGCTGCTGTCCCCACATAGACACTCAGACAAGCCTTTCCATTTAGGAGCCAGAAGCTGCCTGCTTCTGCCTTGCTTGGGCGGGGAGCACAAAGACACAATGGGGCTCACTATTAAAGGAGTTTATTTTCTACACATAGCCTGGGAAGTGCTACTGCAGCATACTGCTGCGCCGGTGGCTCAGAGTGCAAACACTGTCTAGTGTGTCCAGATAAGGGGTCTAAGAGATAGGTCTAATTGTATAAATAATACCCTTGCCCATCAATCAAATCAATAACATTGTGATAAAGCTGGATTCGAGGTTTCAGAAACCACTTATAACAACAGTTCACTAGTGTGCTCTCCATGACTCTGGGCAGGACTGCAGAATCAGAATTGTTATTCTTTTAGATTCAAACACTCAACCACAGAGGTTAAATGATTCACCCAAGGTCAGAGATGCTTGAGTCTCCCATTGCAAAGCTCAGCTGAAGTCTGAGATCTGCACGCACCGCTGTCTCATCCCAGAGGCCCTTCCAGTGGCAGCTTCAGGTCAAACCTTGAGCGTTTGGTTCTATTGCTGTTCTGGAATGCACGATTCTGGACGATCTTGTTCTGCTAGGATCCTGCTTGCTTGCATTTCCAACAGTTATACAAGATGACAGAAACTGCCCACTTCCCTAGCATGCCTCTCTTGTATTTCATTTTGTTTCAGTGTACCTGTGTGGGGCACACACTTGAGTACACTGGTGTGCAGGCTCTGAGGCCAAAGCATCACTCTGGGTGTCTTCCTCCATCACTTCCTTTGAGAAGTGCTTTGAGAGCCTGTCTTTCACTGAACTGAAAACTCTCTGTTTAGACTAGGCTGGGTGGATCTGTCTGTCTGCTTTACACAATGCTGGGTTACAGCATCCACAGCTGTGCCTGGCCTTTTACATGGGAGCAGGGTAATCAAACTCAAGTCTGCAGACTTTCTGAGCAAGCACTCTTGCCCACCGAGCAATCTCACCAGCTCCTGAATAGCCTATAGTCATCACTTATATACTTCCTTAGTTTAAAAAAAGGTTTACTGTTTTATTTGTCTGTGTGTGTTCGCACATGCACGCAAATACCTGAAGGCCAGAAGGTATTGGATCATCTAGAGTTGGAGTTACAGATGTTGTGAGCTGCCAGATGTGGGATACTGTAAACCAAACTTGTGTCCTCTGGAAGGGCAATAAGAACTCTAAACCTCTAAGCCATCTCTCCATCCCCTGCTTTCTTAGTTTTCGATTTTAAATTAGTATAGGCTTTAAATAGCAGTACATGCCCTAGGACTTCATTGGTAAAGTGGTCCAGAGTATTTCAGAAAGTATTGTGACTTTAGGGACGGAGGAACTAAAAAGCTACAGAGGACTGGCATCCATGTGTTACTATGGCAATGCTCTCAGTTGTGAGTTGGGGATAAGGAAAAAACATCTCACCAACAAACTTGTTAAGGAAAAAAGCACATGGTACATGGGTAAGCCTACCTCTAAACTGCATTAAACCAACTAATAATCAAGATCCATGTTATGGGGATTTTTAATTAGGTCTAGGTATTGACTTACTTAAGAGTAAATGCCTTAGAGCATTATCAGAGATCCTGTGGGTCTCACACTCCTGCAAAGGTCTAGTCCCTGAAAAGCTTGGTTAGAATCTATGTATGTAAAGTCTGTTCGGCTCTAATACTCGTCTATTAACTTAATAATTAACTTCTATTATGTGACCTATGGGCTTATTTGGCTTTCACATTGAGTAGCTGATTGTTGAAAGCTATTCTAAGAGGCTTTTCCAATCATCTCCTCTACTCTTGTGGTCTGTAACCACGGGCTTTTCCACCCAGGCCCAAGTTCCCGAAATAATGACTCTGAGCCTTAGTTGTTTATGAACAAATGCCTAGGCCATAAGTTTGGGCTTGCTCCTTGACTAGCTTGTAACTTAATTAACCCGTTTATTCTATTCTGTGAGTGCCATATGGCTGGTTACATCTCGGTTTCATGCATCCGTCTCCTCAGAGTTCAAGGTGGGTCTGTTCCCAAGTCCAACTCTATCCCAGAGTTTCAACTTCTCCCTACAGGAACTCCCGCCTCCAATTTCCTGCCTTAGTTAATAGGCCACTGGCTTTTAATTGACAGGTGATGCTTCCATATAGTACAGAAGAGATTCTCTCAACTGTGGTCCTTTCAAATGTTGGCAAAAATGAAGTTACTTCTGTTTTTGTTCCCCCCTGGGGTCAGAATGCTTTCAAGCTGGGGACAAAACAATATTTTTGGCAAAATATTCTAGCTGCCATCCGTAAAGGTAATTAAAACATATCCACAGTAATTTCTATATCTGTCACAAGTTCTTCTTGTGACATTGGATTACTCTTGTCACTGGATACATGTTGCCTTCTAAGAGCCCCTGCTGTGCACAGCCTGCCCGTGAGAGCAGCATTCCAAAGGTAAGAACATTGAGCACAGATCGGCTCCTTTGAGAAACACTGGCCCCCAAACAACTTTAAATGTTGAAATGTCCCCCCAGAAGAAAAAAAAAATATGTACTTTAAAGGTTTGAGGCACCAAGTTTAGTTGTGGACAGAACTCTTTCTAAAGGTTTCAAAAGAAAGTCAAGGCAAAATGTGCTGGTCATCATGTCATCAAACTTCCATGACTTATCCAGAAAGGAAGGGACATGGAGAGCTGGCCAGAGAAGAGACGAGCTGGCCCTTCTTCCGCCTGTGTGGCCCGGCTTACCCTGCCGCCCCACGTTTGCTTTGGTGAGAGGGACAATACACAAGTGAAAAACACTGAAAATCTGGCTTCACTCGGGTAAACAGAGGCAACATTAGTGCAAAATGATAGTTCCCATAAAATAGAAGACGGTGTGCCACACTTAAACATGTTGGCCTTTGATTGCTAGACTGTTTAAACTTGGAACACTAACTGAAAATATAGTGCTTTTATTTGAAAATGTCAATAGTTTGTATTTTGAAGGCTGATTTCAGAAACCCCAGTGCAATGGACAAATCATAGTGATCCTGTGAATGATTATAAAAAGATGGAAAACAAGAAAACGCTCTCAACCAAAAACAAAACAAAACAAAACAAAAACAAAAACAACAACAACCAGCCGGGCGTGGTGGCACATGCCTTTAATCCCAGCACTCGGGAGGCAGAGGCAGGCGGATTTCTGAGTTCAAGGCCAGCCTGGTCTACAGAGTGAGTTCCAGGACAGCCAGGGCTACACAGAGAAACCCTGTCTCGAAAAACCAAAAAAGAAAAAAAGAAAAGAAAAAAGAAAAGAAAACGCTCTCTCTGCTTCGGTTAGAAATAGCCCACTGATAGGGCTAGAGAGATGGCTTAGCAGTCAAGGACGACTTCTGCTCTTGCTGAAGACCTGGGTTCATTCTCAGTGCCAACATCAGGTGGCTCACAGCCAACTGTAAATCTAGATCCAGGGGATCCTGCACCCTCCGATCTCCATGGACACCTGCTGTACATGGTACACATAAACTCACACCAGGGTACACATAAAAAAAATCCTTCACTATTTGATCCCATGAAACTTACCCTGTAGAAATGGGTGCAGCTGTTAAACAATAGACTTCACCATTGTTAAACTATAACTATAGAATCTAAATATTAGTAACACAGGTACGTTAAATTATAGCTATAATCTTGGCAGTCAGGAACCCAGGAGACTGAGACAAAGGGATCCTTGCACGTTCTAGGAACACCCCCTGCCTCAGTTCATTCCATGGCTGGGCAGAAGCAGCCCAGGGTTATCCTATGCTAACATTCAATGCTAGAAAAATTGTTCTAATAATGAAGGAAGGATGTGTCATTAAGAATTGTAAGATTAAACCTAACATGTTCATGAGCTAGCTACACAGTGAGAGAGTGATGAGAACCACTTTGGTTGTCTCTGTCCACAGGACATCCACTAACATTTCTTCTGGAGCTAGCCTACAGGTGGTAGTTGTGTTTACAAGGGAGGGGAGTCCAGGTGTCTTGGCCCTGTGTCTGCCCTACGCTGTGACAGCTGAGTGGAGGATGTGGTTTTGTCGGGCCCACTGTAGAGGCGTATTATTGTGTGCAAGGTGTAATTGGGTATTGCTTCCTGCCTTCAAAGCCCAATCTTTACAGTTTCTCACCAGGCAACAGATCGGGGAATTGAGCAAGGACAGTAAAGAATGAACACAGCAGACTGTGTGTGACAGTAGACCAGAGCATATGGCAACACATATGCTTGGAACACACCAGAAAACGCAACATGCCCTGAGTCATAATCTCCTTGCTTCTGTCCGGTTGTACCTGATGGATGTTAACCTGCTTGGCGGTTCTCTTTATCAAAGGATGCGGTTTCCATGGGACCGTGGGAAGAGCAATCTCTCTGCTCTCACACTGGCTGAAAGGGAGCAGTGTTAGGATGAGAGAGGAGTCAGTCAGTACCTAGAAGGGTCCCTGTACCCGTTGTTCCCGTCCCCTGCTCAGTCTTGCAGATTGTATATGTGTGTAGCTGGGAGGGTGGGGGTGGCTGGGGGGTGGGGTGAACTGACCTGCAGACATACCCTATCTTTTGCCTTTCTTTAGATCCTGCCGGGAAGGCTGTTTGGGGGGCCAGGGAATGGAGCCCAGCACGCAGTATGCTGTTATGCTAAGTCTTCGAGCCTTGCCTAGACTGGGGTAGAGTTGGAGTCAGGGCAATGGAAAGGTCTAGTTGCCAACTGCGCCCTCCTCCAAAGCGCTCCTGCTGACTCTCCCTGCTCAGTCACCCCTTTGTTGACTTCCTATATTTTCACTCAGATGTGGTTTAGTGTTTTCTTTCCAAGGCATATTTTGCATGGAAGAATGCTTTCAGTGAGCTGAGGCCCTAATTGCCAAATAATGGTTGCCAAAACATGTTATTTTGGCTCGAGATGGTACAGAGCAGGAGGCGGTTTCCCCTCCTGAAAAAGAAAGAAAGAAAGAAAGAAAGAAAGAAAGAAAGAAAGAAAGAAAGAAAGAAAGAAAGAAATCCTTCCTCAGCAGCCCAAAAGGCCATTTGCAAACTCGCGACATCCAGGCCTCTGCCATGCCACGGAGCTTCCTTGAGTGAGGGTGACCACCGTCTCCAGCCATTCCCAGCCTCCCCGAGTCTCTTCCGGTGTCTGAGGAGGGGCTGTCTCCCAGCCTGGCCTTTGGCTGTGGGCACTGGGCTGAAGGAAGCCGCCAGGACTTGTCTCCTCCCCAGCCCCGCCAAAGGCTGCCTGCTCCGCCACCCGGCGAGTGTTCCCACCCGGCGTGCTCTCCGAGCAAGCGAGCAAGCGAGCAAGCGAGCGAGCGAGCGGCTGCCAGCTAACTGCAAACACCAGCCGCCCAGCAAGCACGGGGATTCCAAATAGAGACAAATCTGGGGCCCCAGGGGGAAGCTGGATGGAACTGATCAGTATGAGAGATATATCACTGCTAATTAAGTCCGGATCCCCTGGCTCCACTTGAAACAAACCAGGGAGGGATCAGGTTTTGAGAGCAGGTGCTGACTGGCTGCAAAACAGGAGTCCATCACTTGAGGAAAAGGTTTCTGCGTGCAGCCATGGGGGATGAAGTGGGGAGGGGTGGTGGTGGCGCACAACGGGACAGCGACCAGGAGCCCAAGGCTGTTCTGAGAAATGTCATTACGGGACAGAGAGCCACGAGAAGGGACTTTGTCTTAGGACATAAAGGAACTTGTGGAAAAACAACCCTTTAAAACCAAAATAACAACAACAAAACAATAAAACCTACTGCTGTAAGCAAGAACTCCGTGCCTGCCTCATTTTTTGTTTTCTGTTTTTTGTTTTTTTCCCTTTTGATAGCTGACTTACTTTCTTCTCTCGGATGGACAATGGAGTTAATTTAGAGGCGAGTAAACACTTTCCTGGCGACGCCAGAAGCAATTTCATTAGGGTCTGGACAATATGGGATTTGTTGCGACTCAGATGCTGGTCCAGTGTGGGCCCCAAAGCCACCCACCCACCCGGCTGCCTTCCCAGACTGCTGGAGAAAAACCTATTCTGAGTACCAGGAAGTAAATAAGCTTAACAGCATACACTTCAGGGAAGGAAGTGTGACAGTTGTCTTCATGAAGAGGAAATATGTTTATAAGGATCTAGACAGCATACACTGTGTTTTTGTTTGTTTGTTTTGTTTTGTTTTTTTTGTTTTTTTAATCTGGAACGTTTCCTTCACACTTGAAATTATTGTTCTCTTTTACAGTCAACCTGGATTGTCAGTGTTCTCATCTGAGGACTCTGCCAATCAATCCACAATGATTCTATGAAGTAAGTGTGGCTTGAAAAGGTTACGGTGACCAGAGATTTGAATGTCTACAGAGCCCATCTCTTACTGCCACAATGTTCCTTTTCCTCTGAGCTCCAGACTGCCATAAAAATAAAGCTGCTTTTTAGATATCAAATACATTGAATGAATGAATGAATGAATCTTGTGATGTTAAAGATTAGTCTTGCTGTGACCTGAGAAATTCTTCTAATATATGCAAAGTCTAGTATTCTGCAGATCTCCTGTTTGGGGGACAATATTTGTATTGAGTTTAAAGACATCATTCTGAGGGTCTTCCTTTGATCTGTATGAGGAATGCTCTTAACGCTGGTAGCATTGGGCCACATTGGGCATATTTAGCTGAAGTTGCTAGCTGTGGCTCCAGGAATCATTATCAACACAATTTCCTTTTTCTTATGACATGTAATCTTTTCCCTCTCTTCACACCCTAGTCTTCCAACTATTCTTGCCATTGGGTACCTACTGCTTTTGCGTTCCGTCCCTAGACTCTGAGCACAGGTTTTCTCTGGGTTGTATTCTCTGCTTTTCATGCTATTTATTAGTTTTATAGCAATAGAGCTGAGCACTTCCTGTGTCTGTCTTAGGATCATAGACATCATCCAGCCCTAAACAGAGAAGAGCCTGGGTCCTTGTTCCCACACCAACTAACCTGAAAAGGAACCCAGAGGTGTTCACAAAGCTCGTGTGTACGAGAGCCATTGTCTCATGAATGGTTATGAAGAGAAAGATGCATCTGCCGCGGTGGTGCATACTGCTTTTCCTGAGAGCAGAAGGGGTGGGCACCGCGGTTGAAGCAGAGTTGGGAATGCTCAGGGGAGGGTTTCATGGCCTGGTTTAGCTCTAGTTGTCCCTGCTGGCCCCATCCCACTGTCCTTTTTGTCCTCCACAAGGCTCTCATCCTTGGTTGTGACTCCTGTTGCTCAATGAAGAAGCCCTGTGGTTTTAGTCAATGTGGTTTTGCCAGAAGGCTTTGCTAGTGGCTGGAACCCAAGCAAAGGGGAGAGCCTCAGCTAGCGCTGGATCTGTAAACGCCCCCTGAATCTGTCCGTTTCTGGAGTGTGGTTTTTGCTGGGTTCAATTGTCTTTTGGCCATGTGGATGCTTTGTTTTGTTTTGTTTTCAAGACAGGGTTTCTTTGTGTTGCCTTCTCTGTCCTGGAACTAGCTCTGTAGACCAGGCTGGTCTTGAACTCACAGAGATGCGCCCGACTCTGCCTCCCAAGAGCTGGGATTAAAAGATATGTTCAACCACTGCCCGGCCAGCCATATGGATTCTTGCAAAAAAGATTTCCTCTACTCTTTAGAGCTTTGACCTTTATAATCAGCCCAAGGAATGTGAGAGAGCTGCACATTTTACCAAACTGATGTAAGATTTGTTTAGAGCTTCAGGGGAAAAAATAGGAAAGAGGTACACATTGCGTTTTTACAAGAGGTCTATTCAACAGCACGGGATATGGTGACAACAGAACAGGATTGGGCGGGATGCGTGCCTGGGGTCTCAAGGGGCTAAACTCAAAGAAGAGAGCAAAAGGCTCTGCATAAATCCCTGCCACCCGCTCTGATAAGGGAGACTGTGGCCTTTAAGGTCAGTTATATATTCTTAAGGAGAAATGCCAGGGTCTTGTAAATGTTTGTGCCTGACAAGATCTTAAAATAGACTTGAGTGAGTGACCACATGGAGCAGGGGGGTAAGAGCTTCATACAGTTTTATTACCCTCCAATGGGCAAATATTTGCCTCATGAGACACACCCATTCTCTCCAGAATAGTCTATTGTAAACAACGGGCTCCCTTTTACAAGAGCTGGAATCTTTATGATGTTTGGGAACACTGAAAGCAAAGGCTAAACAGCTTATTCGAATCTTGTCTTTCCGCCAGGAAAGCTCACCAGTTGATTTTTTTCTCCCTCTTTCTTTTCACTGACTATGCCCAAGGCATGTTCTAGAAAACTAACATTGGCAAGAGTTCCCCGCGCCCTTCCCACTTTTATTTCTGGGGATGACAAAGGGAGAATATTTGAGAATTTCCCAGGTGGCTCTGATAAACCAGCCTCCTCCCTGGCTATTCTGCCTTCTGCTAGGAAGCAGCCAGGAGCCCCACTTCCTGGTCTGAGCTACTGCATAGAAAAAAGTGGGAGAACTCACTGGCGGGATTTAGCTCCACAGGATTTGTGCCTGACTGTTTGGAAGGCTTGCAGAAATGTCATGCATCTCTAGCTAAAAGTGCCTTACTTACGATTGCGTGTACATAGTCTTATTACTCCTAACTTGTGCAATTGTAAGGCCATCTGACATATTTAATTATCTCTCCTAGGTCAACAGAACTAAATACAGTAAAAGGGTGAGTTGGACAAAAAAAGCCTGAAGAAAAGATAATATATTTTTCCTAGATATGTGCATATATATGTCTGTATGTTGGCTATATTAGTACCCACTTAGAGTTAGTTTGAGAATTACTTGGGACATTTAATATCATTCTCATTGTCAGAATTGACTGAGTCTAAGCAGACAATTCTGACCTCAACGGGAACCATATGTGTTCCAACTAGCTTTTAATATTAGGAAGGTCAAGCTGATTCTTGTGTGACATCTAAAAAGACGGCTTATTCACTATGCTTCAATTCTATCAGAGGAAATGCTGCCTTTTGTAAGCTTCATTTCCCAGAGTTCACACACCATTGGGGCCACAAGCGCCATTGTGTCCTATTCACTGTTGGACTTAAAGTCATACCATGTCTACGTCTGAGAACCAGTAAGACCTCTCTTCACTAAGACCCCTTAGAGCCCATGTAAGTCAATATCCTAAACCTATGGAGTTATTTTCATGAGGATATGTGCAGAACAAATAGGGGCCAGAAGAGAACAGACGATCAATTCTGAGTGAGGGGGCCCAGGGAAGCCTGCAGCAGGGGAAATTCATGCCGAGCTTCAGAAAGATGAGAAGTGTCCACTGGTGAAGAAGGTACCCAACATTGCAGACATAGCTTCCGCTAGAGTTCTCTCAGCTCCCACTTGCTGGCTGTGTGTGGACCTTGGGAGAGCCTTTTCACAGGCTAGCAGAGGGAAACACTGCTTTTGGGCCTTTGCATATTCTCTGTAATACTATGAGCTGTAATACCTGCCCCAGAAGCTTGCTTGAAATTGTGGAGAGAGGATGCACGGGAAAGTACTTTGCCATTGAAAAGCCCTCTTCAGATGGCCTGTGTTCTTAGAGAACCTACTGGTTTGCTTGATTCCATAGGAACTGTCTGGGCTGTTGAAGGTGACTGCTTAAGTGATTATATGTTGTATGTGTGTGCACATATGGTGTGTGTGTGTGTGTGTGTGTGTGTGCGTGCTCGCATGCACGTGCGTGTGCGTGCACACGTTTGCATGCACACATGCATGTGTGCTCAAATCAACCATGATGCCCAAGAAGTGGGCATACTTCTTATGTTAGGCTAAACAGTCGCCACAAGCGAATATGCTAAGGTGTAAGAAGCAGGAGCTCTCTGTGGAGCCCAAGGTGCGTGCTTGTGAGCAGTAAGTGGCTTTACCCCGAGTCTGTCTAGCTGTGTGCCCAGAAACAAACGGTTAGAGGTTTGCACTAAGTATCTACAGTCTTTGCCATCATAGTAGCATGGTACCTGCTTTTGTCCAATGGGTGTGAGGATGTATTTTATGAACTCTATAAGCATGTCCCCAAAACCAAAAATCCACATAAGCAAATCACATTGAGAAATATGTGAGGAATAATGCCAACTCCTCTTCTACATAAAGAGAGTACAAAAGCCCTTGAGAATTCCCCTGGAGAGAATGAAGTTGCCTGCCCCCAGCTTGTGGTTTACAATGGCTCTAAACGAGGCTGGCTAAGGAAATGGCCTCTAGGAATGAGAGATTGCCAGGAAGGCAACAGACACGATCTTGGCTTTCAGTTTTATGGAACCATTCTTCTCACTTGGCTATGTGTTCTCTCAGCATCTACCTCTCTGTGTTCATTGCCTTTCCTTCCCATGAGCTCTGGCCACTGAAGTCTCTACGGAAAGGAAAAACAAGAGACAAATCCCATGACATTCCTCATTCATCATAAAGATACCAGATGACAATGGTTTCTGGGAATATCAACAATCGAGAATTAGAACTTACAGCTCTGCCCAAGAAAAAGGAAATGGTGAGAGTTTTTATTTTATCTTTTTAAACTATCTGCTTTAATTTTCAAGTCTGCTGGATAAACCTCCTACTTTTAGAATACTTAACACCTGGCACCCCGAGTGGAAAAGAAGACAAAAGCTACAACTTGTAGGAAGAAGGAAGGGGGAACTCACAGAGAGGCCAACCTGACATCCATACGTGTGAGCTCGTTTGTTTTGGTGACATAATATCATGTTGGTTGCTGGCAAACACAGTTCTGGGGTACCCGCAGTAACAACAATGCTGGTTACCAGACATGCAGAAGTTATAAATGACAACAGAGACTATCATATGCCTTTCTCATGACAAAAATGTTTTTTAGAACATGCCTTGAAGGCTCTGGTTTCAGCTCTGTATGTCAAGGAGTGATTGGGTCAAGCAGGTGACCCTGTGCTTTCTTAGGTTGAGGCACCTTCAGCAGCTGCCCGAGGTTCTGGCTCAGTGTAAGGCAATCTCTGGCCTGGGTGTTGAAACAGAAGTTTGGGGAAGCCCCAGAGGAGGAGAAAGGACCAGGCTTGTCCTGAACTGCAGCCAACATTCAGTTGTTGCTGGCACTGGCCTCCCCTGGCTGGTTGTGCTTGAAGACCATTTGGCTCTGTGGGCTGAGATGGATTCAACTCCGCAATATAATTGCTGACCCCTGGCTGAGCACGGAGATGAAAAGATGTCCAGAGCATCTGTCTCCAGATACTACACCCAAGAAGCCGAGGAGAGCTGTTGCTAGTGGTGGCTTTAAGCATTGCCACTGGGCTTTCCCCAGATTCAAGAAAGATGCAGTTCTTTCTGGATGTGCATAACCGGAAAGCTAAACATCTCTGTTTGAAAAGTTGAGAATCAAAGGTTCTGGCCTTGACCGAAGGCCCCTCTGATTGACATCCTGGACTTATTGATTATGTTGATATAGTGGCTCTGTTAGGAGGATGTCTAAACCCACCAACCTGTGTATTTTGCTTTTGTGTGTTCAGTTGACACCAGCCAGGGATCCACCCTCTCCACTTTTTGAAGGATCTGTAGGATGACTGGCCCCCTCCTTAGCCCTTTTCCTCCTACAGATGTGACCAATGGTTCAGCTTTCCCCCTTTGCACATAATGTGGGAGACTGAACTCAGACCCTCTTCCTTGTGGAACAAGCACTTTATTGACTGAACATCTCCCAGTCTTTAGTATTTTATTTATTTATTTATTTTCATTTCATATGCATTGGTGTTTTGCCTACATGTATGTCTCTCTATCTGTGTAGGAGTATCAGATCCTCTGGAACTGGAGTTACAGACAGCTGTGTGCTGCCATGTGGGTGCAGGGAATGGAACTCTGGTCCTCTGGAAGAGCAGCCAGTGCTCTTAATTGCTAAACCATTTCTTCAGCCCCAGCCTTTAGTATTCATAACTGTCAGTGAATATCATAGAAATTAAGCTCTCCCAAAGCCAGGCAGTGCACTCCTTAGTCCCAGCACTCAGGAAGCAGAGCCAGGTAGATCTCTGTGAGTTTGAGGTCAACTTGGTCTATATAGTGAGCTCCAAGCCAGCCAGAGCTGTAAGAAACTCTGTCTTGAAACAACAACAGAGGAAGAAGAAGAAGAAGAAGAAGAAGAAGAAGAAGAAGAAGAAGAAGAAGAAGAAGAAGAAGAAGAAGAAGAAGAAGAAGAAGAAGAAGAAGAAGAAGAAGAAGAGGAGGAAGAGGAGGAAGAGGAGGAGGGGGAGGAGGAGGAGGAGGAGGAGAGAGGGAGGAAGAGGAGGAGGAGGAGGAGAGAGGGAGGAAGAGGAGGAGGAGGAAAGGAAGGAAGGAAGGAAGGAAGGAAGGAAGAAAGAAAGAAAGAAAGAAAGAAAGAAAGAAAGAAAGAAAGAAAGAAAGAAAGAAAGAAAGAAAGAATTGAAGCTTTCCCTGTAGTGTTTCTGATCATGAACACGGAGTGATTTGGGGGTTCACTGGTCGGCCATTCGAGCCTAATGGTTGAGCTCTAGCTCAGTGAGAAACCCTGTCTTTAAAAATAAGGTGATGAGCAATGAAGAAAGACAGACACTCAAGGCATGTGCACCCGCACACCTACACATACAATGAAAACAATGCAGCATTTGAAAACCAAATTTTAGAGTTGTTTCTGCTTCTAAAACTTTTTAAAGATTTATTTCATCTTATGTATGTTTTTGTTTTGCCCACATATGTGTGTGTGTGCCATACACATGCCTGGTGCCAGTGAGACCATGTGGAAGCTGGGGATGGAGCCTGGATCCTTGGCAGCTGGGGGTGGAGCCTGGATCCTCTGCCCTCTCGGTAAGATAAGTGTTCTGAACTGGCGAGCCAGCTCTGCAACCACAGACTTTCTAACACTTCATGTCCCATGAGGAGAAACCATGTTGGGGGAGGTTCAGGCCTGCTTCTTTTTCTCCTGCTGTTGACCTTTTTGGTCATTTTGATATTTTTACCTTAGGTCAACTGGTATGGGGATGGATTTGGGGGCATTCTGGGTAGAGATGTTTTGCCACATAGAAACAAAGCAGGTGAAAATAGAGGTAAGGGGGAAAGATTGTGAGCTGATGGTTCAAGAAAAATGTTTATATTTCTGGCTTCATCAATTCTTCAAGGATCAGACTTGTCACCAAGCTTGTCTTGTTTGCCAGGAGCACAGTGAAGCCATTTTCCAGCACAGGCAGACACACAGCAGGATGGCCGCCTATGGCTACCTCTGCTGTCAAAACCACTCCGTCTCTTCTTCTCTCTTCTCTTCTCTTCTCTTCTCTTCTCTCCCTCCCCTCCCCTCCCCTCCCCTCCCTCCCCTCCCCTCCCCTCCCCTCCCTCCCTCCCCTCCCCTCCCTCCCTCCTCTCCCCTCCCCTCCCCTCCCCCCTCCCCCCTTCCCTCCTCCCCTCCTCCCCTGAATAATATCCACTTCTATTATTTGGTGTATTTCCTAGCAGATTTTTGTTCTGTAATTTTGTATCAAAATATATGAAACAATTCTACTTTATTGCTTGTGAACATACTGACAGTTTTCTATGCTGCTATTTAAGAAAATGTAACATTTATAATTAACATTTATCCCCATGTTGTCAGTCCTTTGCCTTATTGTGTATCATGTGAATATACTGTAATTTATTAATTAGTTAGACTTACTTTCAAGGTGGTAGAACTAAGTCAAGCTAACAAACAGAACGAAGAGGAGGATGGGATTGATTACAAAGGTAAAACAAACGATGATAATAATTAGTATAATTCCACGGTGCTGAGAGACAAGAACAGAGCAGCCACATAGAGCTCTGGGGTAGATCTTTTCTCTGGTTGGAACTTAGGGCGTCGTAAGGTAGATGGTATTTGGTCTGGGCACAGAGGATATCTTAAATAATAAGAACTTAAGTTATTTTAAAGTGCTAATATGAACTACACTCCAGTGGTCATTCTACACAGATGATTTGATTCATTTTTCCAAGCCTTTACTATTTTCACGTAACAGTTACGGTGTGATGTTCCCTGCTCATGTTCATCATTTTCAAGATCTTTATGGGTGTGCCCCATTGCACCATATGAGTACATCATAATTTATCTATTACTTACACTCCTTTTAAGTTTCAGAACCAACACAACCTAACTAGAGGCAAAACAAAGTTATTATCTTTATTATAAGGTATTTTCAGCCCCATTTTGCAGACGAGAAAAAACAAGGCTTGAGAAGTTACGCAATCTTGCCCGTGTTCACTTAGGATTTTGACAAGATTGGAGGCTGAGTTGGGTGGGTGACAGTGGACAATTTATCAAATTATCAAAATGTCTTACCAAAAGCATGGCTAGCCACAAGTGTCTATGCATTGTCACAGTGAGCCTGTTCTATGGGGGTACACTCCGTTAGGGCCCGCCAGATGGAGCTGGCAGGAAATAACTACCTTTCGGAGTGCTCCTTTAATGTGGTTCCTTAGCAGACAGACATCTGTGCTACCCATTGCAAAGAACTGGGGATTTCAAGTCAACTCTTGAATCTTCTGTGTGGCAGTTTCTCCCATAACGGCTCCTTGGTTGAAGATCAAAGGCCACCAGACTTCCTAACACAGAGTCAGCTTCTAATAAATGCTTTCTGCAGGGTGAATGACTGGCATGAGACCAGAGAACTATATACAACACACAAAACAAAACAAAACAAAACAAAACAAAACAAAACAAAACAAAACAAAACACAAAAAACAAAAGCCCAGTCTGAATGCATTTCTAGGTCTTAAGATATAATTTATTATCCTCTAACTGTAAGGGTGCTGGTCAAACTATCACATCAAGACAAGCCGTTTCTACATTTGTTCTGCAGTTTGCAAAAATCCCTGAAATACCTCTGCAAGCTCATTCCTGCCTTCTTGCATCAGGGCTTACAGTGCATCTGAGAAAGGCCTGGTTCTCTGGGGTCCCTTTGGGCTCACTTGTTGCACACAGGGAGCCACCAACTGGAGGCAGCAGCTTCAGGCTGTTGGAATGACTGCAGTGGGTCTGTCTTTGAAGTCTTACCCTGCAGTTATCTCTCCTTGCACCGGGGAGGGCTGAAAGCGAACCCGTTGCATGCAGCTGTCACCATTTAAGCCAGCAGGCGTTTGAAGATGTGCCGCCCCCCACCCCTTGTGAGGGGAGCCAGAATAGAACAAAGTGTGGCGTTCCCATGGAACCATCCTAGCACTTGATCAGTGTGGGCCAGCACCTTTCCCCCTTGATGGAACTGGGTACGGGGGAGCAAAGAGGAGAAACGGTGGTTTGTACCTGCTCCTTGCAAATGTCAGACCCAGGTAGCTTAGAACTGTTGAAGCTGGTGGCTCAGAGGAACAAAGTTGTGATGAGAAAACTGGGAGGGAGAAAGCAAGGGGACCTTAGACTTTCTGGAGGATTTGTCATGTGGGTTTCTTCCTTGACACGTTCCTGCTTCTTTTCCGTGGGATTCGGAGCACGGTAGAGAAACCCTGCGCTTGCTCCTACAGCTGCTAAATACATGAAATCCAAGGCTGGTGATGCTCTTAGCGGGGCTGCGGTATGTGATGTCCTCACCTCGTCTTCGTCACTTACATTGACTTGCTTTTCTCCTTCAGCGTGAGCTGGGACAACATCCTCCCACCTTCTCTGTCTCACTTCCAGACCTCTTTTTTTTTTCTGCGAAAAGCAAGAAGTGTCCAGAAAAGCGCTCACCCCTGCCTAGACCTCCCAAGTGTCTCCAATGCTTTTTCCTCCTGGGTGAATTTCTCTGATGCTGCAAATCCCACACATGGAGAGCTGGCAGTTGGCTCCTGGAGAGCAATTCTCTGTAACGACACCAAGCCCAGGGACCAGGCATGAGCCAGGCGCTTTGGGAGCCACTTCTGCCTTCCCGAACCAGCTGCCCTGTTTGCTGAACAGCCTCTCGGCTCTGATTTCACAAAGAAGCCAAGTGACCAGGAGCAAACTGCTCATTTTCCAAGCAGAAGCTGACAGAAGCAGAGCTGCACTAAGCTGAGTTACAAATCGCAAGCAATCAGGCCTGGGTGGAAAGCTGGCAGTCTGCAGTGGAGCCCCAGGTTGTTTGTGCTGGAAGAAGAGTCATGTGAGGCACACTGGAAAGACAGTGGAGGAATTTCTGGTATGAGAACTGTCTCTGGATCTGCACATACCATGTGGCCACCCCCTGGGTGATCAGGGACCTTGCATAAAGGGGTCCAGGGCTCTCAGTCCTTGGGAAGGATAAACATCTCTCTGCCACCAGAAGCGGTAGCAATTGTGGTTCTAGGGTGGAAGGTCTCGCATCAGACACTAGGCTGATGATGTTGGCACGTGCCTTGCCTCTGACGCTAAGCCGCCAGTTCTCATAGAGACCAAGGCTCCTTTTGGTTCTCCTAACTCTGGCAAGATCAGTAAATAGAAACAAACAAAAAAAATCCAAAGTGTGCAACTCTTGTCTTTATAGTGCTCCACAGGGGATCTCACAGTGGAAGTGATTCACATGAACAAGCAAACTCAGTTGACTTAAGTTCTGAAAAGACAAGATGCTGATGGGAGCAGGTCCCGGTGTCCCTGTAGAGCAGAACACTACCAGGCCACCAGCAGTGACGCCCATTCCCAGGTCGGTATGTCCATCCTTTTCCATAGCTCTGGGAAACACAGGGGTTGGAAAACATAGCTCTTTTGCCACAAGGCCTGTCAAAACTCACCATGAAGAAAACAACAGCAGCAGCAGCAACAACCCCCCCCCCCAAAAAAAGCCTTCAGAATTAGGATGTATTGCCTTGGTATGGGTTACTGCTGCTGCGATGAAACACCAGGAACAAAACAAAATCAAAACACCAAAACAACAATAACAACAACAACTGAGGGAGGAAGGTGTTTCTTGGGCTTACACTTCCATGTCACTGTTCATCATAGAAAGGGGTCAGGATGGGAACTCAAACAGGGAAGAACCCAGGAGGCAGGAGCTGAAGCAGAGGCCACGGAGGGATGCTGCTTACTGTCTTGCTCATCACAGTTTGCTCAGCATGTTTTCTTATAGAACCCAGGACCACCAACGCAGGGATGACACTACCCACAATGGGCCCTTCTCCAATCACTTACTAATTAAGAAAATGCCCTACAGGCTTGCCTACAGCCATATCTTTTGGAGGTATTTTCTCAATTGAGATTCCCTCTTCTCCAAAGACGAGCTTGTGTCAAGCTGACATAAAACTGTCCAGCTCAAGTACCTTGAGTATGAGAAGCATCCAGAAGAAATACTGGTGTTTGCAAGTCGATCCAGATTGCCGTAGGAGGTTGAGATGGTTGCAGGTTTGCTTCTTGGGGAACATGATAGTAGCACTGTGTACTGCTCTTACAGTGTATACTATTTATGGGTATGGTAATCTGTGGCATCCTTCATGGCTTTCCATTTCAAACTTCTCAGTCAAGCACTTGAGTTCCATTAGTGACGTCGGAACCAGTAGCAGAGAGTTCAGACTGGGCCAAGTCGGAGGTTGGAATTTTTGCTTCTCCACTTAACAAATGTTACTTATCTCTCAGCGATATTGTAGTCCGACCCCTAAAAGTGAGACATCTATATTTCACAGAAAGCCAGTAAGATAAACTAGGTGAAGCTTCTAAAGTAGGTGTCTAACTTCAAGCCAACATGTACAATGATCAACCCCAAAATAGAATCTGTTTGCTTTTGCCCTTTTCACCGATATCCAGGATCAATTAAGAAAATGTGATGAAATATGTTTTTAAAAATTAATTATTAGAGCCCTGAATCCATACTATAATAAGCTAGATCAATCAGAGAGGAAAGGAACAGGCAATAGGCATAAAGCCGTACGATAGCTTGGGAGGGGTCATCAGTGCCTGGAGCAGGGACTGAACCTCTGGAAGACACCTAGGGAGATGGTTTTCCTTAGGAAAAAAATCACTGTGCAATTTGGAGACTGTTTATGGAAAGCTATCCTGTCGCTTGAGGGTCCTTGGGTAGAGATAAAATAAAGGGTAGCGAGGGTCCTTGGGTAGAGATAAAATAAAGGGTAGCCAGACACTAAACCCCAGAGAAGTGAGGTATAAGGAGGGACTTATGCATAGGAGGAAACCAAGCAAGAAACCTAGTTATCGGAGAATTTGGAGTCGTTCAAGGTAGAGCAGTGCACATGTGGGACTCCCAGGTTAAGTCACACGTATACACCTGTGAGAGGAAGACAATTTAGTTTTGCTACAATACATAAGACAAGAATTGAAGGCTCTCCTTGACTCAGAAGAAGTCATCATTGTGATGCCCGTGCATCTGAGGTGGTGTCGCGAGCATACTAGATCCAGACAGAGGGAGTTTGTGGATAGGCGAGCAACTGTGGGGAGAGAGGACAAGCTGAACGAGCCAGGAAAGCATTAAAAAATGGCATAACTTCAGTCTGAAAACAAGAAACTGGGATACAGAGCACGTGTGAAAGGAAATACTTCAATCCAGGCTCACGGGTGCACAACAGATAGACTTTGGCTGCCTTACTCAACATGGGAATCTGCTGCAAGGCTACCAGGTGACTTGTAGGATCACCATAGGACAAGAGAAGGCACAGGCGAGCTAAGGGAGGCTGCAGCAGAGAGCAGAGCTGTGGTCACAGCAGAAGAACCAGCTAGCCAGTGCCTTCCCCGGCATATCCTCAACTGCATACTTGTGGTCGCTGCTGCACCCTTCCCTGCATCCATGAACAGCCCTGGACTGTGACTCTTTTCTCCACATTAAAAATCCAACTCAGAGCTTCCAATTGGCGATGTGAGCACGTACTGGCTGTCAGGAAGGGAGCAGAGGGACTGCCCACACCACAGGCTCCCACGAGAAAAAGCAGGACCCTGAGGCCCTCCTCAAAGCCACTCAGGGAACCCAGTCCACCAGAAGATGATCAGTGCCTCAGGCAGGCAGGAGAACCAAGAGGTAAAACAGGCAGAGTGCATCACAGGGCAGCCAGACGGGGCTCCCCAAGGAAGTCTTTAAGATGTAGGAGAAAGATCCATGTTTACACACAGCTGGTAAACAGATCTTCATTTAATCTCAGAAATGTGGATAGTTTGGGCTGGAAGACAGCTCAGTAGGTAAAGCGCTTGCCTCGCAAGCATGAGAGCCTGAGTTTGATCCTCAGAACCCACATTAAAAAAATAAATAAGTAAAGATGGAAAGTTGAGGTTTGTGGTGAATACTTGTGTTTTTAGTGCTGGGGAGGCGGAGGCAGACATCTGTCGGGCTTGCTGGCAGGAGTGATTGTTGAGTTCCAGGCCAATAAGAGATCCTGTCTTTAAAATAAACATAGATGTGGCCCGAAGGCAATGTCTCCTGTAGTTGTCCTATGGCTTCCACATGCAATTCTACATAAATCAGTACACACACACACACACACACACACACACACACACACACACGGCATGGGTGTTTGACTCATTTTCCTTTGCCATGTTTGGATGAAGGGTCTCACTCACTATGTTTCAGAGGCCATTTTGAACCCTTTGGCTGAATGGATCCTCTTGCCTCAGCCTCTCAAGTGCTAGGACTACGGACTATCTGCCTAACCTGTTAAAGGATGTTTTTAAAGAGGAAAACTGGGTTACTATGATTAAGTTGGTCCGCCTCCGACAGACGGCAGCAACAGGATGAAGTCACTTGATGAAGATTTTTTTCCCCCTGTAATAATGCGTGTCTAGTAATACAGCAGTGTATTGGCTTCTAAATTATTCTGTTTGAAGCACAGAATATTCTAGAAACTGGCCTATGGATTTTGGCATCTCTGCTTTCAAATTCTGGACCCTGAAGGAACTCTTGCTCTGACACAAATAGAGAAAGACCTATGAATCCACAATGAAACAATTCACAATTGCTTTGATATAAAAGTTATATATATATATTTAAAAAACACAACAAAGAACAAAGAACAAAACAAATCCCTTGACATTTTGTGGCAGATTTAGAAGGTGTGTGGAGGAAGGCTGGGGAGGGGAGGGGCATGTTTTTTCTTTCCCCCAAAAGTAAGAGAAGTTGGCCATCTTAGCCCAGGCATAAGAAGAGCGGAAGTGTGGGCAGTCTCTGGGTGTTCAATTGGATCCTAAAAGCTCCCTGAATCTGGCAGTAGGAAATCTGCAGGGGCAGAGGACAGAAGAAGAGAATACTCCCTTTGTTGCTGATGCTGGAACGAGTGGTCCCAACCTCTTTCTCTTCTTCCCTGCCTCCTCTCAGCTGGAAAGTCTGCCCTGGTGACTAGTTGTACCCAGTGCCCCAGAAACACACTTGGGTTCACTAGTGTTGGGTCATTTTTCTTCTCAGTTCCTCCACTCTATGTTTGGGTTCATTTCTTCTCTACTGCTCATAGGTGTTCTCAGCTCCCGGAGTCCCTTATAAATTGGATGAATCTTAAGCATATTTCTGGGACAGAGACCAGTCTGTCTAACCTTAGTTATAAGTAATGGACTGGTGACTCTGTGTGTGTGTGCATGTGTGTATGTGTGTGTGTGTGCATGTGTGCATATGTGTGTGTGCATGTGTGTATGTGTGTGTATGTATGTGTGAATGTGTATATGTGTGTGAGCATGTGTGTGTGTGTATGTGTGCATGTGTTTGTGTGTGTGTGCATGTGTGTATGTGTGTGTATGTATGTGTGAATGTGTATATGTGTGTGAGCATGTGTGTGTGTATGTGTGCATGTGTTTGTGTGTGTGTGCATGTATGTATGTGTGTGTGCATGTGTGTATGTGTGTGTATGTGTATATGTGTGTGAGCATGTGTGTGTGTGTGTAAGAAGAGGAGGAAGAAGAAATCAGAAAGCACAAACGTTAAGATGTTGGGGGAGAATGCTGCTCCGGTACAGGGTCGCGCTCGCGTCTGTCCTTAAAGCTCTCCTCTGTGTCCACAGCACCCTCTTTCCTTCCTTCGCAGAGATCCTACTGCCAGAAGCTCGCCATGTCTATTCTCAGGATCCACGCCAGAGAGATCTTTGACTCCCATGGGAATCCCACTGTTGTGGTCGATCTGTACACCACAAAAGGTCTCTTCCGAGCTGCAGTGCCCAGCGGTGCATCCACTGGCATCTCCGAGGCCCTAGAACTCCGAGACAATGATAAGACCCGCTTCATGGGGAAGGGTGTCTCATGGGCTGTTGAGCACATCAATAACACTATTGCGCCTGCTCTGGTTAGCAAGAAAGTGAGTGTTGTGGAGCAAGAGACGATTGACCAGCTGATGATCGAGATGGATGGCACAGAGAATAAATCTAAATTTGGTGCAAATGCTATCCTGGGAGTGTCCCTGGCTGTCTGCAAAGCTGGTGCCATGGAGAAGGGAGTGCCCCTTTACCGCCACATTGCTGACTTGGCCGGCAACCCTGAAGTCATTCTGCCTGTCCCAGCTTTCAATGTGATCAACGGTGGTTCTCATGCTGGCAACAAGCTGGCCATGCAAGAGTTCATGATCCTGCCTGTGGGGGCATCCAGCTTCCGGGAAGCCATGCACATTGGAGCAGAGGTTTACCACAACCTGAAGAATGTGATCAAGGAGAAGTACGGGAAGGATGCCACCAATGTGGGTGATGAGGGTGGATTCGCATCTAACATCCTGGAGAACAAAGAAGCACTGTTGCTGCTCAAGACTGCAATGGCAAAGGCCGGCTACACTGACCAGGTTGTCATCGGCATGGATGTGGCCGCCTCCGAGTTCTACAGGTCTGGTAAGTATGACCTGGACTTCAAGTCTCCGGATGACCCCAGCAGGTACATCACGCCCGACCAGCTGGCTGATCTGTACAAGTCTTTCATCCAGAACTACCCAGTGGTGTCCATCGAAGATCCCTTTGACCAGACAACTGGGGCGCCTGGCAGAAGTTCACGGCTAGTGCGGGCATCCAGGTGGTGGGTGATGACCTCACAGTGACCAACCCTAAGCGGATTGCCAAGGCCGAGAGCGAGAAGTTCTGCAACTGCCTCCTGCACAAAGTGAACCAGATCGGCTCCGTGACCGAGTCCCTGCAGGCGTGTAAGCTGGCCCAATCCAATGGCTGGGGCGTCATGGTGTCCCACCGATCTGGGGAAACTGAGGACACTTTCATCGCAGACCTGGTGGTGGGGCTCTGCACTGGGTAGATCAAGACTGGTGCCCCTTGCCGATCTGAGCGCCTGGCCAAGTACAGTCAGATCCTTAGAATCGAGGAAGAGCTGGGCAGCAAAGCCGAGTTTGCTGGCAGGTCCTTCAGGAACCCCCTGGCCAAATAAAGCATGGACTGGAGATCCCTGGAGCCACCAGCTGCGAGGTCCTCTGTCCCTGATGTCATCCAGGCAGCTCAAGGCCAGCCCAGTGCGTGCCCCTCCCATGTCACTGCTTCCTTAGGCATCCACACCTGACCACCAGAATCCCTGCTGGAGACCCAATTTGCAATCATGTGATTGGTCTGAATCATTGTTTCTGTCACCTGACTTCCCAGCTAGTGTCTGGAGCCCTCGGAACTCCAGTGTAATCTCTAGGGTGCCCACCATCAAGAACCCCCCCTCCCCCAGTGGTTTACATGCAAAAATAAAAGCCGCAGAAGTCAAAAAAAAAAAAAAAAAAAAGATGTTGGGGGAAAGAAGGAAACAGGGCAAGTGGGTGGGTTTTACTGCCCGTGCCAGTGCCCAGGTTATGGGCATGGGGACTAGGGTGGGTCTAAACAGAGAGTGCACGCTAGTCTCAGTTCCAGAGAATGGTGTCAATCACCTAAACACTTGATCCCCAGGTGAGCGGAGGCAGGCGATGCCTCACAGGGCCAACTGGAGCTGGAAGAGAATCCACTGATAAAGAAATGTCTACGCAGAGCAAGGTCATTAGCGTGGATAATTACCATACCCACTCGGCTTTTATTTGCGTCCATGCAGTATCTTCAGAAAAGGAATTTTAAAGCAGTTGAACTTCCAGGCATTCCTCCCGTGCACATTTTAAAACTGCCTGAGGTTTCTATCTTTTCAGATATTTACCATTCTCTGTTAAGAAAACGCCTTCCCTGAAATGCAGACTGCTAGGGAAACTTATCTTCCCCTTCCGTCTTCTCGAGAACGCAGGCGATTAGCCACGGAGCCCTTCCGGGTCTAGCGCCAGGCGTCACACACCCCAGCTATGTGGAGGCCATTTGAATGGAACTGCAGAATAATATGCAGAAGAGACAAGCCAGCTTCCCACTGTCCTGGTTAAACGCTGGTCAGAGGTTCTGACGGTGGCCGGGCAGTCCCAGGGCCCCTGAGTGATCACCATCTTCTACTATATCCCAGTGACTCTCCAGAAGGTCTTAGAACTTTGGGGTATTTTTGTTTTGTAAGAAGCAGGAGACGTTTGAACCTTTTTAAATCCAAACACTGTGGGGGAATTCCACTATGCACTTCCAATCTTTAATACATAGGCTGCACTTTCCACACGCCAGGTTTTATAACTGTTGGCTTATTGAATTGCCACAACCCTGTAAGGAAGTATTCTTTTCACTTCTATTCATGGTGAAGAAACAGAAAAAGTGGAGTTCGTTGCCCAAGTCAACACAGCTAGTAAGTAAACCACACAGCTGTGCCCTGGACGCAGGCACATTCTGAAGCGTTTGTTGGTATGAAGTGGAGGCCTTGGGGCCCCTACCTACCTCCCCTGGATAGTTCTCTCCTTTGCTTTACAGAACACACTGGCTCTATACAACAGAGCCCAGAAAGCCAATTCTCCAGTTCAACTTTCCTCTTTAAGGCCAAGGAGAAAGACCCAAAGAGGTAGGCTGACATTCCTAAAGTCTCAGAAGAGAAAAACAAAGGTCACTTACATCTTCCCTAAGACCTCCAAGATACTGCCCTCCAGTAAGCCAGCCGTGGGTGGGGGGTGAGGTGGGAGAAGAAGACATGCAGTGAGCAAGTATAAGGACCTCAAAGAACTCAAATAAATGCAGGAGTCTGAAGAACGGCTAGGCGATCAAAGAGTGCTTGAGGGGGAACCCAAATTAAATCAATTATGTCTTGCACTTCCTCCTGCTTATTATATGAAGCTTAGAAAGGGGTAATGGAAATGAGATCCAACTCATAAATTACAGTCATCCATTCATTCCACAAATAATTACCAGGAGCTTACCGTGTCACAAATGATTTGCATATGGGCATGCCCCTTGTGTCACTTCCAAGGTACCTGGGCACAGAAGAGAACAAGAGACGTCCCTGTCGTGGTGGAGCTTACACTCTGCCAAATGTAGGAGGATCAATAACCCTGCGTACCAAGCAATGGTCTTCCAAAGTACACATGCTGGTCTGTAACTTAACCTTAGGGCTGAGCACCTTTGGGCCCTGGAAGGCCAAGCAAGAGGATGGGTGGCTTAGAACAAGCTATTACTGTTTCTGGCATGTTTTGAGAACCGTGAAGGATGCTTGTGAGCACATGTGCATGTGTGTTTGTGTGTTTGCAGGAGGGAGGGGGAGAGAGAGAGAGAGAGAGAGAGAGAGAGAGAGAGAGAGAGAGAGAGAGAGAGAGCTCATGCATATAGAGTGAGGTGCACTTGGCAGCGTGGGCAAGTGAGGAAGCCAGAGGTTGATACTAAGATATCCTCCTCAATTGTTTCTGTGCGATATATTTTGAGACAGGGTCTCTCACCGAGCGTGAAACTCTGTTTCTTCCAGACTGTTGGACAGCGATCCCCCTAGGACCTGCCTGTCTTTGTCCCACCGTGTTCGTGCTTTAAGAGTGAGCTGCATACCCAGCTTTTTAAGTGTGTGTTAGGGATGCAGACTTAGGTCCTGATCCTTGTGCAACGGGTACTTCATCCTCTGAGCCACATCACCAGCCCTGTTAAAGGCATTAAAAAAAAAATTACTACAACAGTTAAAAACTCTCCACCTTATTTCAAATACATGAGCTAAATGAATGCTACATTTTTGTGTTTGATTCCAAGGAATCATACAGAAGACATTTCAGAAATTGATAACAATGATTTCTGGTTCAGCTAAACAGGCAGTGGCTTGTTACCACGAACGGAAACTCTACTGTGCAAGCTGCAAATTCACTTCTAACGCTTTGTGATAGAAAGTGTAATAATGATGGAGAGATGGTTCGGTGGCTGCTGTTCTTTCCGAGGGCCTGGCTTGGATTTCCAGCACCCTTGTCACCAGCTCAAGGGGACCCAACATCCTCTATGGCCTCCTCAGATTCCCGAAGTCACATGAGTAGACATGTGCACACAGGCACAGGCATAGACACAGACAGACCGACAGACATTTAAAAAAGAGTTTAATAACAAAAATCTGCTGACTAGTGTTATATTTTATGTTGACTAAATTACTCATCTAGAAACGGTTGCTCTAAAATTACTGAAAATTGTGCTTGAAGAAATAAAGATAATTCTTTTCAATTTCACAACAACAACTACAATTTAGAAATTTCCTAGTCTTTGGAGATGAACTAGTGAGAACTTTGTTCCTCCTGCTTCTCTCAGGTCTGCCTATCTTCCGGGTAATTAGCTTTCTACTTGATTACCGTTTCTTCTTCTTCTTCTTCTTCTTCTTCTTCTTCTTCTTCTTCTTCTTCTTCTTCTTCTTCTTCTTCTTCTTCTTCTCTCTCCTTCTCCTTCTCCTTCTCCTTCTCCTCCTTCTCCTTCTCCTTCTCCTCCTCCTCCTCCTCCTCCTCCTCCTCTTCCCCCTCCCCCTCCCCCTCCCCTCCCCCTCTCCCTCCCCCTTCTCCTCCTTCTCCTTCTCTTCCTCCTCCTCCTTCTTCTCCCTTCTTCCTTCCCCTTCCTCCTCTGCCTCTTCCCCTTCTTCCTCTTCCTCTTAAAAAACTGTCCAGGTTACTTTGAAGCTCATATCTTTCCCTCCTCCCCACCAGCAAATTTCTGGGTTTCACACTATGGGACTAACTAAGGTCACATGTCTTCTCTAGGCTAATCAATTGGGAAGGGAAGTTGGGATTCCACTGATGGGTCTCCAGCAGAAGTTAGAGGATAAATAGATGAACTGATAAAAACAGCAGGCTGCTCCCATTGGAGGAGAGGTGAGCAGATGTGAGAAGGGACACAGTTCTGCTTCAAGCACTGTGACCTTCCAGGTGTTGGACTCTGACTTTACTTCAGTGAATAATCCAGTCTAACCAGATACCCAGACAAACGGAGGAACTTTCTTGGCACCATCTTTTTCTTACTGTGAGCTGTTATGAGGTCTTTAAATGTTGCTTTAGATTTCCAGTAGGAAGCAATCAGGTTCCCACCCTTGACAGAACATACTTAAATATTTTGGTAAAATGAAAATTGGCCAAACCTTGTGGTCTAAACCCATTCTTCTTCACCCAGGGGCTGTGTGAAGGTGGAGGTGAGGGTGAAGGTGCAGTGAATTCAGTGTCATGTGGCCAAATTCCCTGTGGTCTGGAAATGTTCCCTGTAACACACTGTGTCTGCCACGGTTGCCAGCTTGGTAGCTGCCTCATGTGACAGGAAGGTCCCTGAGGCTGGAAGAAGGCAGAGAGCTGAAGAGTAGGCCCAAGAATGGAATGCCTCCCATCCGCCTGGGGCTGTGGGCATGCTGGCTGGCTGGCTGCCAGACAGGTACACGTTTATACTCTGCTGAGGGCAGCTCTTCCCGATGATCCGTCAGTGCTGTCTGAGTAACACTCATGCGCTGCATTTTATAGTTTTCTAAATTATAGGATGCCACAGCGTAAACAGAGATCTTTGTCTTCTTTACAGCCAGGCAGAGACTGGTGGAGAGAAAGCACGTGAGATTCTGATGCTCGGGGTGGTAATGTCAAATCTTATTCACTTAGGCCCAATAAAATCCAGCTTCCTGTCTTATGTCGTCATTACGGATCCATAACAGCGTCACCAGCTAAGAGAGCCACATGCATTGTTTATCCCTGAGTTTGAGGTTCGAGGTGAGCTGGGGGAGACCTGGGAGAGGGTTGAGGATGGAGATAAAGTTATGTCTCGAGCACTGAGCTAAATTCAGTTCAGGAGAGATGATTAGATTCCAGGAAAACAGGTAATTCGGTCCAAAGTTCCTCTGCTACTAAAGGAAATAAGTGGCTCTCAGATGCCTCCAGCGGGAAGAGAGCTTGTCAAAGGAGGGAACGAGGTGCATTTCACTGTCAAGGGCCAGGTCTCAGAATCTCTTCCCAGTGGGATGGAACTACGGACACTCTCAACGGCAAAAATGGACACACACTGCCTTGTTAAAGGTGCTTTCCAAATTCTTTCCAATTAAATTAGTCTCCAAATTCTTTGTCGATAACCAAATGTGTTTGAATTTCTAAACATTCTGATGGGTGGAATTTGGATAAAGAGGAAACAAGAGCCATGAGCTACTCAATGGAGATGGGGTTTTTGTTCTTGTTTGTTTTTTGCTTGTTTTTTGTTTGTTTGTTTGTTTGTTTTTGTTTAAGAGAGCTTTTAAAAGTCACAGCTTAGAACAAGAGCCTGTTAGCACCACCCCCACTTAAAGCAGACCAAAGTCTTCAGTGGCGTCAAAGATTGCACTTAGAATATGAAATGGGAATTTTGTTTAGGGGTTTTCAAGTGTTTTTTTTTTTAAATAAGTGCATTTAGCAAGTATTACTTTCAAGGCAATTGCTTCAGTTAGGTTAACAGATCTACCACAGAGAATCCGAGCGGGTTCTCTGAAAAGCCAGGACTCTGTGGCATTTGCAGCATGGTTGTGTGGCTCTACCACGCTGCTCTCTGCCTGCCTCTAAGAGTTTGGGATATGTGTCCCCCAGCACTCGGGGGCTTGGAGGCTGAGGATGCCCTTGTGAGGGCTCAGCCAGCTTGGCACACTCTCAGTCCTGGGAAGTCCACGCTGTTGTGCAAAGAGCAGGTGGGCGAGAAGGCACAGCACTTCAGGGCAGACTGTACAGCTGCGAGAGGCGGAATTCCCCTCCAAAGGATCGGCGCTGCTTTGAAAATGATTCATCATTAAACTAGAAGGATTTCTGCAGCAGTAGATGAACCTGGGGGCTTGATTGGTTTCAAATTAACTCTTTGTAGTCATTTTTCATTCATCCTTCAAGAGACGGTCTCTGCTTTTTCCACAGACGGGACGCAAATACTCCTTGACATCTTTTCAAGACGGGCAAAGCTCTGGAGCGCTTCTGAACCGCATCTGCTTTCCATTCCGGCCCGCATCTTTGCTGCTAGGAGGCCCGGCAGGGAGGGGCTCCTGCCTCAATCCAGGGGCTGGTTTGCGTCAAGTTCACCATGTAGAAAAAGAGAGATTTGCTTTTCCCTAGAAGGAGAATCTGTGCTTCTGAAGCTACAGGGGAAAGACAGAGGCACGCTCCTGTCTGCTTCTTCTGCGTCCCTTTCTCTCAGGATCTTTCATCCCGTGGTCTTCTCCCTGCCCAGGAGTTAAGAATGGCTTCGCTTTTGCTAATGCCGCTAGTTTAAAGCCTTTTCTCTCCCGGTGGGGGATATCTGCTAGCACTGTTTCTTCTGAGGGAGACTCATGTGTCAGTCCAAAGTGCCTTTCATTCAGGAATCTCATAAACAACTAAATGCATAGCATGCTAGTCTGTGGAAACCTTTCTGGCGACTTAAGTGACGTTTCCTAATCCTCTTCTGCAGCGAGCCAGGCCACAGCACTATGGCCCACTCACGGGCTGCTGCTCCTTAAGCACTTTGATCTCGGGCATGATTACAGTTCATTTCATCATCAAGGATGGTCTGAATTCATGAGCTCTCCCTTTCCTAGTAACAGCCACGGACCATCCGTCCTCAGAAGCAATCCCAGCTCCAGGGAAACTGGATGGAACCAAATGCAAAAGAATAATGGGCTAGCTTCAAACACAAGTGAAAAATGGCTTTTTTTTTTTTAATTAGCCAAATGAGCCTTTGAATGAAGTGCTTCGTAAAACAGAAAAGACTCATTTTCAGGGCACTGTTAAATCCACCAATTGCCACTCAGAGATTAGTAGGTGTGATTATTTTGTTTTCTCTCCTGGAGAGCAAGCCTGAGGTAGAGAACATACCTGCTACATCCAAAGCCAGCGCACAGTTGAGCCTGTAACTCCTGAGTCTATAGATCCGGAAACCCACCATATTTTTCTATTCATATTGGACACACACTGCCTTGTTAAAGGTGCTTTCTTTTTTTGGAGTAGAGTGGGCTACTTTTCAAGACACCCTCCCCCTTTTTATTTACTGCTATTATTTTTTTAAAAAGATGTTGTTTTACTATTTCAAAGTGTGTGTTCATGTGAGTGTGCTTGTGCGTGCGTGTGTGCATGTGTGCGTAGTCTTGTGAATGCAGATGCCCAGAGGTATCAGATCCAGGTAGAGCTAGAGTTTAGGACAGTTGTGAGCCACCCAAAGTAGGTGCTGTGAATTAAACTTGGGTCCTCTGGGAGACCAGCAAGTGTAGCCCGTCTTAAAATTGCCTTTAAGAAAACATGGAATTGAATTTGGATTCAGTCAATGTCCTTATCACTTCCAAGGCTGGCAAGTGAAGAGCGATACAGATGATTAGAAGGCAATAGGAACCAGCACAAAGCCAAGACAGGAAGACAGGACAGGGTAAGGCGGCCAAGTCCCTGCCTCAGCTGTTAGCAGCCTTGCCTGTAATTAGATTTCACTTGGGCTTAAACTGGGGAAAGCACAAAGGAGACACCATGAAAGCATTAGCTCCCACTGAGGAAAAGCCCATTCCGTGCGACAGCAAGTTCTGCGCACCGAAGACTTAGCTCCATAAGCCTGCAGACAGCTTTCATGTTGCACCAACACTGGGAGGAAAGAAGAAAGAGCAGGTGGGGTCCTGCAAGGCCTGCCTGCCTGCAATTGCTCATCTCTCCCCCATGCCAACCTCAGCCCCTCTTCACCACACCCGGGCTGCAGATCTCTACCCTCTCTCACATTTAATGTACACGGCACACGTATGTGTGTGTGCACACACATGCATGCACTCTACCTGGATCAGCAAGCTGCCCCCTGCTTGAACTCAGCAAGGGACAGAGGGAGGTACTTATGCCCCTTGAGCAGGACAGACATGAGGTGAGAAGAGCCTCTCTCAGAACACCCGAGTGAACAAGGACTTGGCAGATTTCAGGCTCCTTCCACAGGACCACAAACTTCAAAAATAACTGTCCCCACTGCGTCACCTCCTGCTGGCATACATGCAAGAGGATTAATGTGCAAAGTACTGCTGGGAAGGTCTTTAGGATCCCTTCCCTGAGTCTTTCTGTTAAAATGACTGATTCAATCTGAGATTGCTCTATCATATAAGGATCGAGGGCTGGCAGATGTGAGCAGCCTTTAGGTCCAGCTCTACACACACACACACACACACACACACACACACAAACACATACATACACACACATACACACCATACATACACACATACACACACATATATACATACACACATACATATACACATACATACACATACATACACACATGCACACAATATGCACACATACACACATATATACACACATACACATATATATACATACACACATACATATACACATACATACATACACACACATACACACACGTACACATACATATACATACACACATTCACACATACCCATACACACACATACACACACATATACACACGTACACATACATACCCATACACACACATTCACACATACCTATACATACACACATATATACACACACATACACACAAACCTATACACACATACTTACACACACATACACACACACATACACACACACCTATACACACATACTTACACACACATACATACACACATACACATATAACCATACACACATACATACACATATGCATACGCATGCGCATGCACATACACATACATACACACTACAAAACCAAGTCCTGACACTGCTCGATACACACGGGATACTCTTTCCATGTAGTCCCTTCTCTAGCTTCACACCTGAGGCACAGCTGTCGTTTGTCTCTCACTTCCTGTCCTGGGGACAGGGTGAAGACTTGCATGCCTTACCCCATATACTAAGAAAGCAAGACAACGCCCACATTGCCACTGTGTCAAAAGAAAGTTACCAAGAGTCTTTGCTGACAAATCCCTTCTTACCCGCGTTCACGACCGGCCAGGAAGAACGCAACAAACCGGAATCTTCTGCGGCAAAACTTTATTGCTTACATCTTCAGGAGCCAGAGAGCCAGAGAGCAAGAGAGCAAGAGAGAGCAAGAAAGCAAGAGAAAGAGAGAGAAAAAGCATGGCAAAACCCCGTCCCTTTTAAGGAGAATTATCCTCCGCCTAGGACGTATTACTCCCTGATTGGCTGCAGCCCATCGGCCCAGTTGTCATCACGAGAAAGGCAGAACACATGGCGGGAAAACTGCCCCTGCACGTGTGCAGATTATGTTTACCACTTAGAACACAGCTGTCAGCGCCATCTTATAATGGCAAATGTGAGGGCGGCTCCCAACATCTCCCCCTTTTCTTTTAATAAGAGCAATAGGCCACCCATATTAATGAGAGTGGAGATAGAGGTCAAATCCCCAGTGTGCAGGTAAAGGAGCCATGTACAGGATTAGCTCTTAGGCTCACAGGCTTTTACCCAGAGCAACCCTGACCTGCTCCCGTGTCGTTTTTCCTGGGGAGAAGGGAACTAGGACACTGAACCTTCATGAAAGATGACATGTCTCCCTAGAATAGGCTCATATATGCCGCAGAGCCCTTCTACTGCAGTGCTTAGCCGTGCAACTCTCTCGGGCTGCTGAAGCACACTCACTCTATCCCGTGCAATGAGACTAACCTCGTGGGGTGCAAGAGCTGAATGGCCAGCGACCTATTGCTTAAGCATAGATATATCAGGGGAAGCACCATGTTCTAGAGCTGCAAGTGCCTGGGCAATAACCACCTTGTCTCTCCTAGTTTGGGCCTTAAGCTTACAGACCAACCAGAGAAGCAACACTAATCCACAGCAAAGTATATCTCCAAATAATATCGATCCCACCCATTCTTTAAAAAAGGAAAATGCTGAGGAGATCCAATTGGGTAATCCTTTGGTCAGGGACAGGTCCAAGCGCGTGGAGTTGACCTGAAGTCTCAATTCCCGAAGGGTCTGTTCAAATTCAGCCGTCCAATTCTGTAACATATACTGAGAAAGACTTTTTGACAAATTAGCTACCCTAGTAAATTTCTCATACTGAATGGAAGTAACGCATAATGAGAGGTCCCCCAAGTTCCCGACAAACCCTGAGCCAGTCTTGTAAACCTTTGTTCTTTCTTGAGGCTATGGCCGCTCTGCATTCCTGCCTGGCTTGCTCATAAATAAGCTATTCTACCAGAGGTGAGGCTTGCTCTGAATCTCCAAAAATACACTCTGCTGCCTCTGTCATTCTGGCCACAAAATCTGAGAATGACTCCTGAGGTCCCTGGACGATCTTTGTTAGTTGTCCAGTGGCTTCACCTGCTCCGGAGAGCGCCTTCCAGGCCCTAATAGCCTTTTCATCTGATTCAGAACTACTAAGAACTGGCTCCTTGAGCTCATCTAGTGATGAGTATAGGCTCCTTCTCCTAGAGACCTCCGCTAATTGATCTTTTTTCTTTTCTTTTTCCTTCTCCTTCCTTCCAATCTCTCCCCAGGTATTCTTACCTGACCTAAACTTTTCCTCGGGTTCAAGACCCGTGGAAAGGCCTGTATACTTATTTTGTGTACCATATTTCCTCTTTGCTCCTACTCTCTCTCCCCGCTTTACTTCTGATAGATTGCCCTGAATTTCATCCAGAATTTTCAGCCCTGCCTTAACCACTTGATAACATGTGAAAAGGAACAAAAAGGCTCCTAACACTAGAAAAAGTTCAAGGCCAAACATACCTTGTAAAGCTATTTCCCACTTTACTTCTGATAGACTGTCTTGAATTTCGTTAGAAAGTTCAAGACCAGGCTTACCTTGTAAAGCTATACTTACGGGTACCCTGTTCCCCAGCTGAAGAGTTCTGAATTCACGCAGTTGAATCCTTCTCAACAGTCTGTTTTGTGGGAACACTTCATTACCACCATTCCCCAGCTGAAGAGTTCTGAATCCACGCTGGATCCTTCTCAACAGTCTGTTTTACGGGAACACTTTATTACCGTGACCCGCAGTTCTGGTTCCGGAATGAGGAATCTTCCTTGCGCCGGTGATGGTAGTTTCCGTCCCGGGTTTTCTCTTCCCGGGTTTCCGGCACCAACTCTTACCCGCGTTCACGACCGGCCAGGAAGAACGCAACAAACCGGAATCTTCTGCGGCAAAACTTTATTGCTTACATCTTCAGGAGCCAGAGAGCCAGAGAGCAAGAGAGCAAGAGAGAGCAAGAAAGCAAGAGAAAGAGAGAGAAAAAGCATGGCAAAACCCCGTCCCTTTTAAGGAGAATTATCCTCCGCCTAGGACGTATTACTCCCTGATTGGCTGCAGCCCATCGGCCCAGTTGTCATCACGAGAAAGGCAGAACACATGGCGGGAAAACTGCCCCTGCACGTGTGCAGATTATGTTTACCACTTAGAACACAGCTGTCAGCGCCATCTTATAATGGCAAATGTGAGGGCGGCTCCCAACAATCCCTGGACCAAATTGTTCTCTTTCTCTCTATTGAAGTCTTAACAACGTGGACTGAATACTGAGACTTTCTCTTAAGAAATTCATGTCCCTAAAATCCTTGGAGATTATCACTAGCATCAAATATGAGAGCAAGGTCACAGAGCACACACAATTGGAGATGACCCCAAGTAGAGAAATCAAAGTTAGGAGCTTAGTTTTTTAAGTCGCCCCGCTGCTTTTAATTGATTCCACACACTTTACGTTCATGAATAATTACCTGATCTCTATTTTTGTTGTATAGCCTTGGTATGTTATACCTGAATAATTAATTACTTAAACTGGCCTCTGTGCTCTTAGAAAGGTTTGGAAGCAGTAGGACCGACTCACACCAGTCTCTGTACTCATTGTGAACTGAAAAAGACTATGAGGAATTCTCTTTTCCATTTGGTTTTTGTTTCTGCCACATACGCGTACGCGAAGAGATGGTCACCATTTGCCGTTCATTTCTCTCATCTATTTACACCTCGAGGTGGCCGATCTTCATTGCCAACTTGACTGAATTTACAATCATCTGTGAGTGTGAAGTGTCTGCAGCAGCATTTGAAGAAAGAAAGCCCTCCTTGAATGTGTATGGCATCATGTCAGGGGCTGAGGCCCTGTGCTGAAAGGTTTAAAACGAGTAGGCCAACGGCACATCGCATTCAGCTGTCTGCTTCCTGACTGCAGATGCAGTGTGGCCATCTGCCTTACGCTGGTGCTGTTATTTTCTTTCTACTACAATACCTCCATGCCATGAGCCAAACCCACCCGTCCTTCCTTGAGTTGCTTTCGTCTGGCATTTTGTCCTAGCATTGAGACAAGTAGCTAATGCACGTGATGAATGTACTGAGTCTGGGAGAGTGGGTAGTTAGCGCTGTCACTGTGTTAGGGATCGGAGATGCTGTATCTAAGCAGACGGATGCAGTCGGGCCTCCTGGTGCACAACTTCCTGACTGCTGTCCCTCAGACGTCATGAGTCAGGGCTCTGGACTCTACTTCACTTAAACTGTTGCCTTGTACGTACTATAGGAGCAGAGGTTAGTCAGCGAGCCTCTATAAGCGTCTCATATGGTCCCTCATCTATAAGAAGAACGTAGAGGCAATTCTCCAAATAAAGTTGTGGGAAGCTTTGCAAGAATGAGTGTGTGAAGCACTCAACAAAGGTGAGCCTAATTCACAGGGAAATAAGGCCAGACCCGCCTGAGTGTTGTTACTTGATCTACTGCTGTTGATGAGGAGGCGCAGGGCCAGACTGTATGAGGGACTTCCAAAAGGAATGTCAATAGAGAATGGTATCAAAGACAAATGATATTTTTCCTTGCTCTTGAGCCTACTCCCTAGTGGGAGCTCTCGCTGAAGTGTGAATTTCCTCTGCATTGTGGATAAGTCTGTTTTTAAACAGTATCCATATTTTAAAGCAGGATTAGTTTACGGAGGCATCCAAATGGAGATCTGCTTGGAGGATCCAACCTAATACAATTTCAAGCATACATTTTATCCCGGCTGAATGCATGGAAGCACAAAGGCTCGGTTTAGTTGGATACAAAGTAATTTGGGTGTGCTATTTTTTTCCCAAGGGGCAACCAGACGGATGTAACTTCAATTGCTCTAAAGCACCCTAAGACTTAAGAATGAGGGAGCAGTCAGACTTGCCAGCAAACGTGTCTGGGATTCCAAATCCATCATTCTACCAGTGCCCATCAAACAAGGTCCAGATTTCTTCTTCTGCCTGTGTTTGTTCTGAGCACTAATTATATTCATATCTGCCTCTTTGAAGTCATTGGGACCAGTGGGAAATGTAAAGGGGGCTGTATTGATTTCAATCTAATATCATTCCTTCCCTCTTTATTGCCTTCATCTATGGGCTGTCTCACATGTTGACTGACATGTGGCGGGTGTCATATGTCAGGCAGAGCACAGGGTGTTATCAACAGAGCTCGGCCATCTCTAGATCTACGGTCTCTCTGGTGAAGGGGTTAGGTTTAGAATGTCTGGATTGTATTCTACTAAAATCTCCACAACCTTCCCTTTCAAAATCAATTTCAGTTGTCAAAAAAAAAAAAAAAAAGAGGGGGGGTGGGGTAGTGAGTCACTTTGAAATAATATAGCTTATTATTATCATCCTTTTAGAAAGCTTATTAATATAATTTTTCTCCCAAGGGAGCTGAGTTGGCTTATAGCCCCGCCCTCCTTATCTCAACATGTGGTTGAGTTCAGAAGGGAATTAAAATTTGGGGATTTTTTTTTCCTCCAGGGAAAAACTGATAGCTCATACCCCAAACTTATTTTTAAGTTTAGCAGGAACTTTTTTTTTTCAGTCCTTTGAGTTTAGTTTTTCAATGTACATATACAGTAACTCACATCAAACCTCTCCTCAAATTCATGTGTTTGAACACTTGGGAACAGTTTTCACAACTGGGGCAGACACTATCATCCGTCAGTGTGCTTCAGCAGTACAGACGGAACAAACGTGTAGGCTATACGCTCATGGAGGGCCAGGGCTCTGATCTGAAGGGTTCACTGCTGCATCCTCGCACCCAGAATAATATATGGCTCGTCGCAAGCGCTCAGTAAGTATTGGGGAAATAATACACAGATAGGTTTTTAACAGACTTAGGTGGAGCTAGAGCTTCAGGGTCAGTAAAATATATAGGCCTATCATATATCATGATGGACATGGCAGCCTTACTCAATCTGCTCATCTCTGATGCTCCCGTGTGTAAAATAGGTACCAGACAGGGCACACTGTTTCAGACAGCTGTATGGCCATGCCCAGAGAAGATTTAGCGGGATTTTTAAAAACATCAGTTCTCTATTCGTGGGGTTTATATTCTTATTACTGCGAATTCTTCCAATCTGGGTGTAAAGGTGTTTGGAGTCCAAATATTAGGGGTCTGCTTTCCAGAATGGTTCTTTATATGAATGGCTGGGAAGTGCCCCTCACCTTGAGTGAGGAAATGTCACTGACCTATTGAGAGGACAGACTCCTCTCTATCCGTAAGTTTGGTATTCTACGGGGCTTGGGCTTGGTCTCTATCTATGTCATGTCATCCTGGGCACAACAGGAGAGAGGGAGATGGGCGGCCTGAAGTTATTACGTGCTGAACTCTGGGATACAAATTATTATTTCCGGAGAGATTTTTTTTTTTTTTGCAATGCTGAAAACTTGTGCCGGGCAGGTCATCAATATCAATATCAATAGCATCATCCCCATGAAAACATCATATTCCATTTTTGTTTCCCTTTAACAGGGTGCTACTGTGGCAGAATGGAGAAAGGAGACTTTCCAGAGGTGAAGAGTCCCCAGAACCTTGGATGTGCTCAGTGGAACTGAATACGCATAGGGGACTTCAGAAAGGATTCTGCCGGCTGAGGCATAGGAACCGGAGCTACTGACTGGCATGTTTGCTCTTTGCAGCCTGTGTCCTTCTTCCACCAGCACCAACAGCTGGCATGCCTGAAGACAGATCTCTCCTTGAGCTGCTATCCCTTCTCTTACCTTCTAGGATCTTTGGGAATGGGTTATAGGAGGATGGTGATTAAACACATACACACACACACACACACACACACACACACACACGGATGATGGGAAACCACTGTATCCCAAGCTAGAAGTGGGAATTAAAGATCAAGGAGGGTCTAATGATGTCATCCTAGAGGATCAACAGTGCAGACCTCAATGCCTAGCACTGTGAAGGGAATCTTTAGTTGAGCATAAGTAGAGGGTGTCACAGAAATACCTAGGGCAAACCAGAGACTGGGTCAGTCTCAAGAGTGCTTGTCTCTATGCCAGAAAGGCTGGCCTCTGCTCGGTTCCAACTTAACGATAATGTGTGGGATTCTGGCCCAGCCTGACCTTCATAGCAGCCAATAAGCCATTCTTTTCTGTGAAAACTCTGAAGTTGTTAACGTTCACAATGTACTCATTATTTTTAGGTGCGCAAACCAAAGATAACATACTGTGGGCCGTTCAGATTTCTCTGAGTTAGACGTTCTATCAGTAATTTGCTGAGTGACTATAATATGCTTGGCCCTGTGCCAGCAACCAGCAGATATAATGTTGCAAATATTGCAACAACTTTTGCAAAGCGGAGGAGAAGGTGCAGAAAGGGGTTAGGTGCTGGGTTGGAATAAGGGCGATCAGAGCCAACTGGACAGTAAGAAGAAGAAGCTATATCAGCACCTGAGGCTGGAGGGCAGAAACCCGGAGGAGGGTGCTACCTAACAGAATAGGAAACTGGGAAGACACTCAGGAGAAAGGAAACAGCTAATGCATACTAGTGGGACTCTGCACAGCACACTTTAAAAAGGGGTGGGGTGGGCTTTGATGGCCTGTGGTGGACAAGTGACAGATACCAAGGCCACTTCATAAAGCCTCCATCTCTAGGTACCGTGTATTCTGTAGATCCAGTTCAAACTGGTGCTCTCTGACTTTCTTGGTTCTCGGGTTGATGAAAGAATGGTTGAACACTCTGAACCTATGACAGTTGACGTGGAGGATGACACCTCGGGATCACGACCCTCTAGCAGCCTAAAAGTCAGCTGGGGAATGCGACTTGGATACACATGGCTTTCCCTGTGCCCACTGCGCACCCGCAGCCCTTCTGTACCAGCACACATCTGCATCCCTCGGCCTGTGGACATGTGGGTGCCTCAGCAGCTCTCCACACCGAACATCTGTTCACAGTTGCATGACCACAGCACAGAGTTCATCGACAGCCCGAGTTCTCACACCAAGTTATAGTCTTCTAATAGACACACAAACACCTGCCCAATCGTCACGATAGCCCTCATCATCTGTGACCACCATTCTATTTTCCTAGACCTGCCTGATTAGCTTTGTTAAACGTCTGTCTTTTTAACTCAGAGTTTACCCCAGGACTCTGATTGTTGTTCCAGCTGAGTGGACACAGCTTTCCCCATCTTTCTCAGGGCCTACAAAGGCTGGAGAGTGCATCACAGTGGAGAGACTTGCCCCACGGTGCCAGGACTATAACCACAGCTCTCTCTCTGACCTGTCATGGTTACTTTTCTCTTCTCACAGAAACACGTTTGAATGTCAGCAAGACACTGAGTACCTGACCACACGACTGGTCTCTGGGATGGCTAATGGCCCACGTCTACTGAGGAGAAGACCCTCTCAAGCAGGGGACACCAGAGCCACAGCTTCCTTTAGCTCTGGGTTGAATGCTGGAAATTTGGAAGGGGCATGGGACAGATCAGAGAAGAGAGGTTAAGAAACATTTCGAAGCCAGATATTCATGAACATGGGATTTTATTTTTCATTCTTTCTATTAACCACTGTGTGTAATTCTAGAATTTATTCTCTAGAGTAGAGCACTAATAATCTCATTTGCCCCGACTCCGAAGCCCTTTGAAGTTAAACATTGAGAGAGAGAACGGCAGGGCCACTCAGCAGAGATTAGATCTTGTTTTAAACACTAGCTGCTCTGAGAATAATTTCCTTAATTAATATTCACAAGATATCATACACTTGAGACTGTATTTTCCTGTAACCTACTTGCATGTAATTGTTCGCTAAGGCTCTCCAGTTCATTTGTATTTTCCTTCTGTGTCAGTGTTCAACAAAACCCTTTCCATCTAAAAGCAGTGCTGAGGGGCAGGGGGGCACGGGGGTCTCCTATTCTGTGGGGAAGCCAACACATGTGGGCTTTCATCTCATCTCTAAAGTTAATATTGTTTTGTACTCATGCCCATTGTTAACCAGGCTCCCAGACTCTGTACTTTGGACTCGAGCCCTGATGCCTGCTCAAGGCTGGTCCTCTTGCAGTCTCTCTTAGCAAAGCACTTTAGAACTTCGATGGGACTGAGTGATGAAGCCCCAGAGGAGCCCCATTTGCCAGTAGCAACAACGTCTGTGGGATTCATGCCCACCTGGGTCAGAAATCAAAACATCGACAGCTTAAGTGACTTCAGATGACCAAGAGTCTGCTTATCATAGATGGGCAGAAGATGCTAAGATAACCTGAAAAGGGTCCTTTCTCCTGGTCCAGATGTGGTGCTTTCCTTCTCTGCCGGTCTAGTTGCAGTGCCTTCTCTGCTGTGCCAGTTTCTCAGCGTGAACTGAAATCTGAAAAGGCTCCCTTGCAAGCACAATGCTGAGAGGAGCTGAGCACATTAGCTAATTGCTTAAGGTCTCCAGCCTTTTTCATATGCATTTGTAAGCAAACACCTCTTATAGTAAAAATAACAGACCTGGTTCCTCATACGTCTAACTATTAGAGATAGGTTTCTATTCTTTTGTTTTGTCTGAAATAACAAGTGTTTTTTTTTTTTTTTTTAATGGCATGGTGGGGCACACCTTTAATCCCAGCACTTGGGAGGCAGAGGCAGGCGAATTTCTGAGTTCAAGGCCAGCCTGGTCTACATCGAGAGTTCCAGGACAGCCAGGGCTACACAGAGAAACCTTGTCTCGAAAAACAAAACAAAAAACCAACAACAAAAAAGTTTTAATTTTATTTTATGTGCATTGGTGTTTTGCCTGCATGTATGTCTTTGTGAGGATGTTAGATCCCTTGGAACTGGAGTTACAGGCCCTTGTGAACTGCCAGGTGGGTGCTGGGAATTGAACCCTGGTCAGTGTTCTTAACTACTGAGCCATTTTCCAAGCCCAATTATGTAATTGTTAAAGCAGTCAACAGATTTACCAACAATGATTGAGCTAATTATGAACAATGTATCTACTGTGGTTTTTTTGTTTATGTTTTGGTTTGGTTTGTTTTTTTCCGTGTAGCCCTGGTTGTCCCTCTGTAGACCAGGCTGACCTCAGACACAGAGATCCTCTTGCCTCTAAAGCTAGAGAACACATAGGAGCAGAGGCCAGAGGACATCAGTACATCAGATGTCCCGCTCTGTTGCTCCCCGCCGTAGTCTCTGGAAACAAGGTCAAGCACTGAATCTGGAGCCCTTGGGATTTTTGGCTATATTGGCTGGTAAGAAAGCCCCAGAAATCCTTTGGTCTCCGTTCTCCAGCTCCCAGAAGCTAAGCTGGGGTTGCAGGCTTACAATGCCACACCAAGATTTCTCCATGGGTGCCAGGGATCCAAACTCACTTCCCCATGCTTGTACAACAAGTGCTTTTATTTACTGAACCGCCTCCCCAGAGCCGCTCTCCTGCACACCTTTTATGCCCATTTGCCTGGAGCACAAGTTTTCCTACATACACAGAGACCGTGGAAATTAGAAACCTGAGAAGAAGCCGGGCAGTGGTGGCATATGCCTTTAATCCCAGCACTTGGGAGGCAGAGGCAGGTGGATTTCTGAGTTCGAGGCCAGCCTGGTCTACAGACTCTACAGAGTGAGTTCCAGGACAGCCAAGGCTATATAGAGAAACCCTGTCTTGAAAAACCAAAAAAAAAAAAAAAAAAAAAAAAAAAGAAAAGAAACCTGAGAAGAAATGGCTGGGAAAATGGCAATATAAGTTGGGTTCTCATAGTCCCGAGCAAGATTTAATGACAGATAGCCCTGAAATACCAACCAGTCAGTTGAGAAGGATGAAAGGGTGCCATTTTCCGGAGCTGGCTGTGAACATTAAAGTTTCATTGAGAAAACGGTAGACTTGGCATTCGAAGGTGAAGTTCCAGACATCACTAGCAGATTTCCCAAATGATAAATTAGTTTTAAAGTTCAGGGATCTGCTTGGTCAGGCTGGAAGAGGGTGGAATAAACAGGAAAGAAAGTTGTTTATGGTCTTTCTCCTTCATGACAGTTGCTGGTCCCCTAAGCTCTTCATCCACTTGAGGGTGCTCCTGTCTGACTTTCATGTACTCAGGGTCTGCTTGGTTGGGGGGTATGGGGATTGAAGATAGGGTGCTCTTGGGTCTGAAGCCCATGGAATTGGAAGAGACAGATGATCTCAGCAAAAGGCCTGGATGGCAGAGGCCGGAATGTGATACTGAGCTGGGGCTGGGCTGCACTTCTGTTTCTGCAGAAAGGACATCAGACTCCTCCCTCAGGGTCTACATGACACGTAAGAGAAAGGATGGACTGAAGATGTCTCAAGTCCCACCCAATCAGATGGCCCCGAAAGAGGCAGACGGTCAGTCGGTCATAGGACGTCTGAGGATTAGCTTGCCAAAATGGCTGAGAGAAAGAGAGAGAGAGAGGAAGAGAGAGAGAGAGACAGAGAGAGACAGAGAGACAGAGAGAGAGAGAGAGGAGAGAGAGACAGAGAGAGATAGAGAGAGACAGAGAGAGAGACAGAGAGAGAGTCAGAGAGAGAGAGTGAGTGCTGGGAAGGAACCCTCCTGAAAGATGACCATTAACTATTTAAATACCAGACAGCAGGCATACATCAACCAAAGGAACCCCCAGGCACCCTGTCCCATCTTGACCCTCAGTCACTCTGCAGTCACTAGAAGTAGGGAGGAACTGAACAACAGGAATGGCCTCCTGTCCCATCCTCGCAAGCCCTGTCTACTAAAGACCCCAACACGAAAGAAGAAAAGAAGATGCCCCAGCCTTAAAAGATTGAAGATGAGATTCTTAGCTCAGGAAGCAGTCTTATCAGTGGCCTGCAGTCCGAGAGTCAGCAGAAAACCAGTGGACTACAGTCAGTGTCTTGGAGCAGCAGTGAGGAACTGGGAAAAGCAAAGAATCCCCACCAGATATTAAAGGGGAGTTCACACCCCTAACTCCCCATGAGCCTGATGTGCCGGTGGCTTGCCTGGAAACAAACAGGAAAAGAAAAACAAAACAGGGTCTGAAAAGAAAAAAATAAAGGATGGGAAACTGTATGTGTGTGTGTTTGGGGTGGGGTGTAAGAAAGAAAACTAAGACTCCATGTGTGGAAAAAAAATCAATTCATGAGAGCTTGTGAGCGAGCACCCTGGGTCTTTAACTTCACTTTGATGATTCTTGTACCTCATCAGTTGCTGCAATTTGCACTTATGATTTGAAACATTAAACCGAGCTTTTAAAAATTAAGTCGAATTTCATTTAAAATATTAAAGTAAATATCAAGACAATGTTGAAGCTCTTCTGACTTCGTAGTTCCAGGTCTGTAATCTACAGGGTCTGGTCACTTTTCCCTGGTATATATTAGAGTGTACAGGCACTATGATTATACTTAGCTAATTCCCAAATTAAAGATTTCTTTAATTGCGGTCTTTCTTTAGTTCTTTGTAGCTGTTAAAAGTGCATCCTGTGCTGTTGTGCAAGGGGAAACTTGTACTTTTTGGGTTCCATTAGTAAACCAGGGGCTCCTGCTGCTGGCAAGACAGATGGCAATTCTTCCTGGTCCTCTCTCATCATAGTCACAAAACCTGGGGATATATGTATATGGCTGCATGCTCATGTGAACACACACACACACACACACACACACACACACAGATGTACACACATGCATGCACACTCTCACACACACATCAAGTCAATAGAAGACTTATTTTTTTAGATTATTTGTTTGATTGCTTGTTTATTATGTAAGTACACTGTAGCTGTATAGGTGGTTGTGAGCCTTCATGTGGTTGTTGGGAATTGAATTTTTAGGACCTCTTCACTCTTCGGTTGGCCCTGTTCGCTCCGGTCAACTTCTGCTCCCTCAGGCCCAAAGATTTATTATTATACATAAGTACACTGTAGCTGACTTCAGATGCACCAGAAGATTGCATCAGATTTCATTACCGGTAGTTGTGAGCCACCATGTGGTTGCTGGGATTTGAACTCAGGATCTTTAGAAGAACAGTCAGTGCTCTTAACTGCTGAGCCATCTCGCCAACCCAATAGAAGACTTCAAAAGGAAGATACAAGAAGCAGAACCCAATGAAGAGTTGGCATTCTAGAATATGTATGGTGGTGAGCCTCGTGTGTGTCTGCCTGAGGCTTTGAACTGAAGAAGTTGATCTTTATGGTAACAAATGGATATGGAGCAAAATGAGATCCCAACAAGCAAACAATGAGTAGTTTGGGAGTAGGGTAGCATGAGAAAGGAAAGCTTATAGACAGCAACTGTCATATTGTAGGCCCAGAACTATGAAGCCCCCATTGACACATAGAGTATGTCCCCATTGACACATAGAGTATACCCCCATTGACACATAGAGTATACCCCCATTGACACATAGAGTATACCCCCATTGACACATAGAGTATACCCCCATTGACACATAGAGTATGCCCCATTGACACATAGAGTATGCCCACATTAACACATAGAATATGTTCCCATTGACACATAGAGTATACCCCCATTGACACATAGAGTATGCCCCCATTGATACATAGAGTGTGCCCCCATTGACACATAGAGTATGCCCCATTGACACATAGAGTATGCCCACATTGACACATAGAGTATACCCACATTGACACATAGACTATGCCCCCATTGCCACCCCTACAGCAAAGGCAGAGTGAGAGTTTAGCCTCACTTGGCTGTAAGGAACAGCCACTCCCAAGCTGGTTAATATCAGAAGAGCACAAAAACAAGGCGGGATTTTCCCATCATCAATAGTGGCACCAGAGGTCATATGGAAAACATGGAGTTTCCAGCTCCCTGAGGTGTCCCACTCTGGGAAGCTTTCAAGAGAATATGAGTCTCAACACTGTGTAAGTGTCATGAAGAGTACCCTCACTTGGAATCTCTAGACAGCTACTGGACACTGGCCATCCACTCTTGGGCTGTCTACTCCCTGCCCGCCAAAAGAAAACAGTTCTTCCTCTTGGCCAGCCAGAGCAGAAGCTAAAGCAGAAGGTGTAAATAAGAGTCAAAGCTCTATAGGACCCCAGGCTTTCAAGATCTGAGAAAGATACTAAGAACAGGAAAGTCTCAACTGAGTGATTGAAGACCATCAGTAGACGCCAGCATTGTGATAACAGAGATGTTTGAATCATCGTACTATCTGAGCAGTGACAGCCATTATAAAATGCTTTGAGCAATTACAAATGTACTTAAATCAGTTAAAAAGTAGAAACTCAGCTAGGTGGTAGTGGTACCACACCTTTAATCCCAGCACTCGAGAGGCGGAGACAGACAGGTCTCTGTGAGTTTGAGGCCAGGCTGGTCTACAAGTGAATTCATTCCAGGACATGAAAATCTGTTATACAGAGAAATTGTGGGGGCGTTGGGGAGAGAGAGAGAGAGAGAGAGAGAGAGAGAGAGAGAGAGAGAGAGAGAGAGAGGGAGAAATTATAATGTACAAAACAAAAATTAGACAGGATTCCATAAGAGCAACACTGGCCTACCCAAATGTAAGAGACAGAAGAGTCTGTTGACTTAAATATGTGACTGTCGGGTCTGGAGCCAGCTCAGGGGCTCACTGGCTGTTCTTAGAGATGACCAGGGCTTCATTCCCAGCACCTTCATAGGTGACTCGCAACCATCTGTAACTTGAGTTCCAGGGAATCCAATGTCTTCTTCTGGCCTCCAAGGGCACCTGACAATCATGTGGTACACATACATACATACATATATACATACATACATACATACACACATATATACATACATATATACATACATACAGGGAAAACACCTACCAAAATAAAAAGTATAATAAAGATCTCAGAGCAGAGAATGGATCAATAGAGGGTTGAGCCCAGAGTCGCAAGGACTTACATAGACATAAAGCATTGCCGCCATCGCTTTTCTGGAAGGAAACCAGATGGACTAAGTCTGGGAAAAAAATGGCTGAAAACCCCCTTAAATTTGGTAAGGGATACAAATTTATGAATTAAAAAAAGCAGACAGAACTATAATAATATCCTCTAATAAGTGCATAATAAGACACATATCAGTGAAACTTCTGAAGACAAACCAAATAAAAGCCTTGAAAGCTGCTGCCATTAAGAGAAATAGCACCTGCCATTAAGAGAAAAGCCGGCTGATGACAGCAGAAAGCAGTGAGTAGAGGAATGGAATCTGTATCCACACAGGGGCTTTTGTGGATGAGCATGGATAGGTCATGAATCGTACTTTCTGAAGACACAGAAATCAGCAGCGGAAAAGTAGGAGGAAAATCACCAAGAGCTCAGAGACTAAAGACTTCAGGTAAGGTGGGGCCGTGTGACTGCTGCGAACCTATGGGGAGTACTCTGAGTCCTTCTCTAAATAAATGCCATTGCAGCCGGCCAAGCTCAAAACGTCCACAAGTCATTTGAAGTGAAATAGAGACTTCCAGTAGCCCAAGCTAAGGAAATGGAATTTGTCATTTAGAAATTTCCAACAAATAAATCTCCAGATCCAGATGGCTTCACGGAAGAATGCCACTAAACGTTCAAAGAGAAATTAAGAACGGTTTCGCACAGCTACTTCCAGAAAATAGAGGAAGAGAGGGAGACTTCCCAGCCCATTCTATGAGGCCAGAATTACCATAATATCAAAACCAGACAGAGTCAGTGGAAGAAAGAGAGAAGTGGACTGTGGACCAGTACTGGGGACCAAACATGGATGCAGAAGCCAAAAAACTATCAGCAAATAGAAGCTGGTGCTATACAACATCATACTATACATCTAAGTGCTGTCTGCTCCATCAAGGGACTTTAAATGCAGTCATTAAAAAGTCAGTCATCAACCGCCTTATTAATGGGCTAAGAAAAGGAAATCCCAGTATGTAAAACAGTGAAGACAAAACCTTTTCAAAAATGCAATATCCCTTCCTGATAAAAGTTGTCAGACAAGTCGGATCAAAGCCAGGACCTTGCTTTCTGTAGGCGGATCACACATGCCTTTGTGTAATCTCCCTCCCGTGCCTCAGAGAGGATGTGATCTATGACTCGATCTTACCCATCAGCACTTAACGTAGCCAATGACTATCAGCAAAGTCACGTGGCTTACAAAGGAGGACTAAGAGAGCCTGTAGATACCAAAAACCAGTGCTGGGGAGCACCTGGCTATAAGGAACCGCATCCTGCTGAAGAGGCCAGTGAGCTCCCAGGCAGGTGTTACTCTCCCCTCCCCTCCCCTCCCCTCCCCTCCCCATGAAAATGCAGCTCGGGGGCTGCAGCACTCTAAATGAGCACGTGGTTGTTCAGCGTGCAACTCCCAACCCATGGAGATGAGAGAGAAGAAAATATGTATGGCTTCTAGCCACCAGCTTTGTCCTGATTTATTATGCAGCAGGAGATTAATATCTGCCGACTTGACCTGACACTCCTGGGCTTTATAGGACTTTCACTTTCAGCTCCCAGCCTGCTGTCATCCTGGCCTGGAATCTCCTACCATGCCATCTTCCTCTGCAAAGTGTGTTATCATCCTTAGGCTGATAGGGGTGGGGCTGGGAGGCATGCTCAGATCCAGTCCCCCTCCTTCAGGCTCAGTTCCCAATGGGAGAAGGATGTCCCCTCTGCAATTGGTTTTATCCAGGCTTCTGTTTCCACTGCCTTCCAGTGAGGGCTTTGATCAGAGACTGAAGGATGGGAGGGGGCCGCTCTCCCAAGGGTCTTTACCTCTGGTGTATTCTCCCACAGATTAGTCCTGGTGTCTCCCTCCATTGGGTAGTGGTCTCTGTCCTTGGCTTCTTGGAACCTCATCTCTTCTTTGCCTTGCTAGCCTCAGGGTGTCCTGGTGTCCTGGTTTTTCTTCTCCTTTCTGTTATCTGCCTTCTTAGAGACTCCAATATCCAGGAAGCCAATTGTTTTGCTTCTATTCTCCTTGGCTATAAACACAAGTGATCGCTTGTTCTTTCTTCAGAGACACTGGCTGATGCACCCACTTCTCCGGGCTTCTGCCTCACGCAACTCTGGGACAGGAACCTCAGTTTAGTGGCAGCATGATTCCAAGGCCACTGATGCTGCATAAACAAATGCTCTGTGGGTACCTCCTGGCCAGGCGTCTTGCCAGGGGGCTGGGAAAGCAGCAGCGAGTGGCACAGGGTACTTGTTCTTTGCTGTCTGTGATCCAGGAGTCAAGAATAGGCTTAGTAACATCAGACCTTTAGGTGACAAATGCTATGGAGAAAGGCATTCCAAGTGGAATGGAGCAGATGGGGTAGAAGAAGGGACAAGGGGGAAGAAGGAAGTGAGGGAATGGACCTCCCAATGGCAGAGACCTGGATGGGCATAGTGGGTTTTGTTGGGTAAGAAGAGTCACGAAATCCAGTTGTCACGTGGTGGTTTTACTCTGCAACATGGTCTCTATCTTCAGACCCCATGTAGGACAGCTGAGGGGCAGGAGTCTTTCACACCTAAGGGTGGAAGTCATCACATGGGACTTGTCTGATGACACCTTGCCCTTCTTAACAGGCCTCTTCCTAAAGAGTTTTCAAGGCTGTGTTTCTACAGGAAGATGGCTTCCCCATCACTTAGGGCTCTCCTGTGGGAAGGGCTCTAGATGTTATGGGGACACACTGATAGGAGGGAGGAAACAGACGGGGCCAAGCAGTGTGCTAAGAGACTAAGAGATCCCAGTCTATCAGTGAGTGACTGTGTCACATGGGCCGAGTAGCCTTTTTCTGTCTAGAAGAAAACAGTGTAACTTCTGCCTCATGGAGGAAAGCAGTTTTCTTAGAAAGCCTGCTCTTGCCACTGGCTTTCCCCAGCCTGTACTAGAGTTTGTTACTCATTACGCCACTAAATCCTTAAATAATTCTGTGAATGAGGCACTGTGATTTACTCCCATTAAGAGATTTAAACGCACCATAGCCCCGAGAAACTGCATGCTCAAGGTGTCCCAGCAGCTGACGAGCAGAACCCAAAAGTTTAAAACTCTTCCTGGGAGACTTCTCGGCAGCACGCTCTTGGCCTGGTGTTGAGTAGAATTACCAGTTCAGTAAATTCATGTTCCACCCCTTTCCACTCCCAGACAAGGAAGCTAGGTAGAGTCGGGGCCTGGCACACTACCCATTGGGCTCCAGAAATAGGGCAAAGCCAAAAGTTACGGCCTTACAGCCCCACTGTTTGTGTTAGTTCTGAGCTCGGAGGTTGAGTGTTTTCTACCAAAGATGTGTATTGAGGCTTCCAAAGTAAGGGGAGACTTGACCTTTGAAAAAGATGATCTTGTGTCGGATAAGGCTGACGAGTGGCTTACCACACAGTAGACAATACATCAAATTCACACCCAAGAGTGACACGTTGTATGCAGTTGTTACGTATGTTTTAATTTTTTTTAATTACGCTTACTGATTGTGTGGGGGTAGATTGAAGGACAATGGTGGGCAGTGGTTATCCTCTTCTGTTACGTGGTCCTCGGGGTCACAGTCAAGCCAGCACACTTGGTGCCAAGTGCCTTCACGCGCTGAGGTGGCCAATTACCTTTGCTTTATGGATGTCAAGTGATTTGTTCGTCCCCCTGAGAGGTATCCCTGTAAGTGTTAATCTAGACCTAGGAAATGAGGCTCTGACTCCCCTGGTACTGGTGGGTAACCTGTTTCTCTCCGCTCTGAACTCTGCAGGTGAGGCCTATGTTTTGAGGTGCAGCCTAGGGGCAAAGAGCCTGTTGGTCTGCATCCTGGTCAAATATTTTCAACTTTAAACCTTTCCCCAGGGCTCAAGGGTGTGGTGACTCTCTGACCCTTCTTCCTGCCCCAGACTCTGGCTCCCTGAGCAGAACAGCGGGACACAGAGACTGCGCAGGATGCTGCTGTGCCAAACATCAAAGAGTTGGGCTGGCCTGTCTGCACAGGTGCCTGGCGTCCAAGCATGCTTCTTGGCCTGTGAACATACTACACTCACACGTGACCGTCATAACACACCACACATACTTATACACACCATAGATAAGACACACCACCCTCGTGCATACTATAAACAACACCCAGCACCTTGTACCTTCAGATCATATACACACACCTATGTAAACATGCTTCATACACAACAATATTAGACCACACACACAATCCATATATGCTTTATGCATACAATGGCTCACACTCTTAGTCACATATGAACACATGATACATATGTGAATTGTGCCTTTACGGTATTCCTCTCACATTTCACATCCTTGCACTATACATGTTCACACAACACATACATGTGTGTATACATATACATATAGTACAACACATGGACATATATTCTCTCATCTTTCCATACAAGGCTTATGTAGCACAAACATATATACTTTATGCAAATCATAGCACCTGCCTACCACAATACCACAATGTGTGACCTGATACTGTCCCATCACACATATGTGCATGCCATGTCCTTTCACACAGTACAGACAGACTATTACGTAAGTGTTTAAAGAGACACACACATCACACGGACCCCTTTGATACATAGCCGTTGACTCCACACACTCACACAGACTTTTAAAAAGTTCACTCACGTCTAAACTGCAGCTCTAACCCAGGAGTCCCCAGTCATTCTGCAAAGACACAGACAGCCCCTCCAGGGGCTTTTTTATTTTCTTTCTTCCTGGCATCACTGTATCCTCGTTGCTAGATAAATTAATTACAGAGTTGGAGGAACAGAAATCCAACTCCCACCCACCATGGCCCTGAAGTATCAACACTGTGGATCTATTTATGAACTTTCGAATCTGGAGCACGGTGCGCAGTGTCACTGTGCAGCCTGCGCGCTCTGGCAGCAAGCCGGAACAGTCTCTTTCATGTGGTGAGAAGTTTTGCCTCTCTGCTCAGCCCTTCTCCCCGGCGTTCACCTGGAATGTGTCACTGTGCAGAGAACAGACTTGTATGATGCCTGAACTTGGCCCACACCCAGCCTTGGGGCTTCTGATGGAACTCTGAGCAGGAGGGAAGCGGGCTTTGTTTAGGAGGAATCTGCCCAAGGTTTCACCTCTCCTGGTTCCGATGCGGGGGAGGGGAGAATTTACCCGCCCGGGAACCCATTTCTTTCTTGTTCTGATTTTGCGCTGGCATGGGATGGTGACGGTTCTTCTGATGCTAGATTGATTCCATATGGGGGTCTTTCCAGTTTGAGGGGCGTCTTCCTCCATCCAGGCTGAAGCTAGAGGAAGAGCATACTCATTGGAAGGCCACCGTAAACCATGCGCACCTGTGCTCCAGTGGACTCGGTTATCTCCTCAGTACTCAAGAAGGGCCTGAGACAGATGTATTGTCATGGCGGCCATCACCAATTAGCTGCCTCAAGACCCAGGAGACAAGGGCCTTTGTGGGCAAGGCCCACTGGGGCCAGGTTGAGGCTGATAGTCTGCCTATCCACCATACTGCTTCCTGGTGCCTCTCTTCAGTGCTCTGGGTCAAGACTGTCCCAAAAGACTGTCTGGATGTCCCCAAGTGGTCTCACAGGAGAATCAAAGAGACTGCAGAGGGCAAGTTCTACTTTTTTTTTCCTGTAGCTCTGCCGGGAACATGCAGCCAAACAGAGGCCGGTGTGGAACAAAGGTTTCAAGAAAACACAGTGACTGACTTGACATACTACAGGCACAGTTTGGCCCCAGCACTTCAAAGGCCTTCAGTTTTTAGTAGGAGCCAAGTCCTGATACCAGGGGAATCTAGATAACGCATAAGCTTCAAGACTTGATAGTAGTGTGAAGTGGGTGGCAGCAGATAGCTTTGGGCTGTTAAAGGAAGGAGAGAGGCAGTGCAGTGTGGGTAAGTGGCAGTGTTTTGAGCCGAGTGTGATGAAGGCTCGTGATTAGGCGCATGAAGCATCGCAGACTGTGTCCACGAAGCGTCGCGAACTGTGGTCCACGAAGCGTCTCAGACTGCTGTCTGTCTGGGCAGTCTGGGTGAAATTCAGGTCTGGAGTAGTGTGGAACCTTTGGTTAGTGGCTTTCACTTCCCAGGGACTGGGTTCCTTCCCTCAGCTAGCCATTTTTGTTTCATTTCAACTCATGTTTCCTCTCTGCGGCCTCTGTCAGCATTAATATAACGTTTCAGCCTAATTGCGAGCTACTTGAGATGCGTCCACCCCGAGCGCGGGGAGTCGGGAGGCCCACGAAGAGGAAGCAGCCGATCAGTGCGGTGCAGCCAGATGGCTATTAGCTGTCTAGTGAGGAAGCTGGGCCAGGGACCCGGAGGAGAAAGGCCGGCATTGTGGCCTGCTCTGCGGTCTCACTTCTGAATAACTTCCCAAGAACTGAAGGGCGGGTAGGGTTCTCTTGCTTCCTGAGGGCGTGGATGCGCGATGCATCCCTTGATTTCAAGGAAAGGCTCAGGAAATACGTGGTCCGAGGAGAAAGGAGCCTCAATGGGTTTTTTGTTGTTATTTTGCAAGGGATCTTGAAGTGAATGACCACACGCTGCCCACTGGGTGAATAGCAGCATTTATTTCTCAGGGCAGGGAGACCCAAGTGGAGCTGCTGGGAGACCCTGCCCTTCCTGGGTCTCTGGCTACCTACAGCTCTGTGGCGACTTTGTCCTGATAGAGTCTCAGGTGGTGTGAGCCAAAGGGGGGTAGCAGACAGCAGGAGTGTCTCCCTCTGATCTTTCTCTAAGATTGTCTCTTTCTGGCCTTGGGCCATTTTCTTGGCTACTTCACCTCAGTTTCTCTATCTATAAAATGGGATAATGGTGTTTACTTACTTACCTCATGAGTATTATAGGAATTAATTACTGTTTGTAAGGTACTTTGAAGATGAAAAGAACGAGGTGGCATCACCATCATATTATGAAATATCTCCCACTGCTACCAGCCAGGTTCTGCCGGAGCCAAGCAAACATTTCCACCTCAACTCCAGAGAAGCTCCTCATATAGGACCCTCCCAGTGGATTCTCACAGAACACCCTCACAGGATATACACAAGAGACCCTCCCAGTGGATTCTCACAGAACACCCTCACAGGATATACACAGGAGACACTCCCAGGGGACCCTCACAAGGGATCCACAAAGCAGACCCTCACAGGAGATCTACACAGCAGACCCTGACAGGATATCCTTACACGGAACCCTCACAGGGGCTCACAGTTGATCCACAAAGGGGACCCCCACATACAAGGGACCCTCACAGGAGAGCCAAACAGGGGACCTCCACAGGGGACCCTAACAAGAGATCCACACAGGGAACCCTCATAGGGGACCCTAAAAAGAACTCCACCCAGGAGGGCTTCAGAAGGGATCCCCACAGGAGAAACCCACAGGTGACTCCCACAGGGGGCCCTCAGAAGAAACCCACAAAGTCCCCATATTTTCTCATTCCACCTACCCTACGCAAAAGCAGTTCTTATGGAGCATCTGGGGGTGGTGTGTGTGTGTGTGTGTGTGTGTGTGTGAGAGAGAGAGAGAGAGAGAGAGAGAGAGAGAGAGACAGAGACAGAGACAGAGACAGAGACAGAGAGACAGAAGCACATCCCTACAAAGAGTCCTTGAGCGGTAATGTTAGTAAGGAGAGTTGGCCATATGAAGCAGCGACCCCATATGCACAAGAGTCTTTCACAAATGTGATTTAGCAGGACAGGGTCAACTGTTACCACTTTAGCCATGTGCTTCTGATGTACGACGTGGACTGTATTGATGTCTTTGTTTTAAGTTTTAATTTTCATGTGGTACTGGAGACTGAACCCATCCCTTTGGGCATTGCTACCACAAAACTTTAAGCCCCTTATTTATTTATTTATCTATCTATCTATTTATTTATTTATTTATTTTTCATTTTTTAAAGAGAAGAACTCACTAAATTAACCAGACATAACCTTAAATTTCTTCATGAAAATGCTCTGTTCTTGCTGCGGGATGTTCTTGCTTGAGGCTGTGTAAAATCTATCTGCTTTCTTGACCTTTTCTAATGAAGGGCCTCTGCAAAGTTACCTCTCATTAAAAAAAAAAAATCATAGAAAACAAACAAAAAAACATTCTCAGGTTCAATGTCTCCTAGGCTGTGTTACACCATCAATACTCCGTGAGTGGAAGTTTTTATTTTTGTCTGCTTGGGGATTTTTCTTTGTATGTTCTGGTTTGGTTTTTCCAAACAGGGTTTCTCCATGTAGCCCTGGCTGTCCTGGAACTCACTCTGTAAACCAGGCTGGCCTCGAACTCAGAAATAATCTTGTCTCTGCCTCCAAAGTGCTGGGGTTAAAGGCCCCGTTCCACCACCGTAAATGTTGTTTTAACAGTGAGCTTGGATCCTGGAGCTGTCCCTTGGCTGACTGTGGGAACATTTGTTCTTGATCTATTATCTTCTTAAACAGTGGTGCCCATGGCAGATTGTGCTTGTTAACGAGGCTCAGTGTGAACGTCCTAGAGCAAGGTTAACTACACGAGGTAAAGCCCGGTCTGTCATGGAGAGGAAGCCAGGCGAGGCAGAGTCTGTAGCACTATGGACGACGAATCCCAAAGTACGGGTCTTCTAGTGCAGCACATTCAAAGTGGACTTGTACGCAGTTTCCTTATCCAGAAGAACCAGCAGCATCCGAAGTTCCAAGGCAACGCTTGCCACTCTTCTGTTCCTCTACATAACAATCAGGGTGCCTCCTCTCTAGCCCTGGTCCGTTATTACTTCCAGGAGGACACTGAAGGACAAGAACAACGGCCTCTCAAGTTATCCATCCAGAGGAGTGTGCAAAGCTGTTGCACTTCACGACAGCATGTGCTCCTGGGACAGAGGTGAGAATCCAAGCACAGGAGATCCCGTGCGCGCTTTTAAAGTAGATATGGATGTGTAATAGGAATGTATGTTCTGCTTTCCAACTGTATGGCCAATTTGATCTTGTGTGTTTGTGTGTGTGTGTGTATGCTGATGTCATTTCCCAGGCATTGTCCACCTCTTTTGGTTTTTGCTTGTTTGTTTGTTTTTGGGTTTGTTTTGCTTTGCATTAGGATATCTCACTGGCCTGGCATTCACCAGATAGGCTAGACAACCAGGGGTAGCGAGCACCAGGGAGCCTCTTGTCTCATGCTCCCAAACACTGGGATCACAGAGCATGTCACCACTCCAGAGCTGTTTACATGGTTTGGGGTATGGAGCTCAGATCCCCACATCTGTGAGATAAGCACCTTACTGACCCAGCCATCTTCCCAGTCACGACCTAATCTCTTTATTGCAGAAGTAATTAAGACTCATTTTAAAAATCAAATACAACAGGAGGGAAGTGTCTATAATCCGTCTGCCTACACATGATCAGTGTTGGCTGCTCAGTGCCGCTGCCATTCCAGAGCCTACATTTATATTTTTAAAAAGCCCAAGCCCTGGATGTAAGGCTTGGAACCTCTTTTATATACTAGCTAGCTAGCGATGAGATTCTTCACCGTTTATGCAGTGAACTCCTTTTCATGTAGATCGATACCATTCTAGATAAAGGCAGAGCATATTATAAAAGTTATGCAAATATGCGTAAGATATGTATGTTTGTGCTGATGTTCTTTTAGAAACAGGATCTCATGAGACCAGACTGGCTTTGAACTGGCTGTGAATGACCTTGAACCTCTGATCTTCCTGCCTCCACCTCCCAAGTACTGAGAATACAGGTGTCAGTCCCATACACCTACCCTACCAATATATTTTTGCCATTTCTTTTTCTTGTCTTTTCTCTTTCCCCTCTTTTCTTCCTCCTCTTCCTCCCCTTTCCCTTCTCCCTCTCCCCCTCCCCTTCCCCCTCTCCCCCCTCCCCTTTCCCCTCCCCCTTCCCTTCCCCCCTCCCCCTCCTCCTTCCCTTCTCCCTCCCCCTCCTCCTCCCCTCCCCCTCCCCTCCCCCTGTCCCCTCTCTCTGTATGCACATTTGTGTGTGTGTGCATACGCAAACTAGAGGACAAGGTCTAGTGTTTTGCTCAGTTGCTCTCCGAGTTGTATTTTTGGCAGACTTTCTAACAAAGCATGAAGTTCTGCAGTTTCTCTAGACTGATTGACCGCTTGGTGTGTCTCCCCAGTGATGGGTTACAGACACACAGTGCTGTGCCCAGCTTTCTCTGTGGACAATGAGGGGCTCAGTTCTCATGCTGGTGCAGCAAGCATTTTGTCCTTTGAGTTCTATCCCCAGACCTTGATGTGTTTTTAAATGCCTTGTCAATATCCAAGCCCATGTTTCCAAATGGGGAAATAATTAGTTCTTATGAACACAATAATTATTATTGCCTTATCACTTTGTTAGAGATTTCAAAGGTAAAGTCATTAATCTTTTTTAAAATGTGGATTTATTTAAATATTTTATAACTCTTCCCTTTCATTTATTTTATTCTTAGCATTTCATTTTATTTTGACTTACAGGAGAGAAATGTTTAAATTTCTATAAGCATAGCTATAAATACTTTGCTTTATTATTTTTGCCTTGTCATGCTTTATAAACTCCCTATACTCTCAAATTATGTAAATATATTCATCAAGTATTGCAGTATCTGTGAGCAAATGTATGTGTTCACACAGACAGAAGTTATTTTTAAAATCTTTTATTTCTACGTGTATGTGTGTATGTGTGTGTGTGTGTGTGTGTGTGTGTGTGTGTGTGCGCGCGCGCAGTGCCTTTAGAGACCAGAAGAGGGCATAAGACCCCAGGAAATTGGAGCTACAGGCAGTTGTGAGATGCATAAACGTGGGTGCTGGGGATTGAACCCAGGTCCTGGCAGGAGCAGAGTATTCTTACTGCTAAGCCATCACTTTAGCTCCTAATGCAGACGTTATTTGTGTATAAGGTTATAAACACTTGGTAATATTTTTCAAAGACCCAGAAATATCAGCTCTGGTATATTTTCTGATTTCCATTTATTTGTCTGTTTTATTGATCAATTACTTATTTACTTACTTTTTTACTTAGTCCTGAGTAGGTTGAAGCAAATTTCAAGTTATTTAACTACCTGTGGCCTTTCCAAGGCTTTCTTGGACTTGAATTCTATTATTAAAAAATTTCTGTAGAAATGGCATTTGTACCTCTCAGGCTGGGGCAATGGATCAGCAAGTAAGTACACACATGCTGCACACATGAGCACCTGAATGTGGAATTCCAGTAGCCGTGCAAAGGGCCAGGCACGGCTGCACAACTGTGACCCAAGCATTGGGGGATGAAGACACATGGGTCCTGAGAGCTCTGTGAAAGTAAGATGGAGAAGACACCAAACATCGCACTCTGGTCTCCACACGTGCATGGGTAGGTACACATGCACATTTGCACGCATGAACAACACACACATGCACACACACGCACACACACACACACACACACACATGCGCACCTCTCTTCAGGCTTTCTTTGGGCCCTCTTAGCCTCTTACTGTGGCATATCAATATGCCTTCAGGCGCCCTTTCAGTTTTGCACTTGTGGAGACCATGACTTGAGTCCTTAATTGGAATGATCCTTGTGGTCCCTCACCAGTCCTTACAGAGTGCTGCCCTGTCTCGAATGCCAGCTACCAACCTTGACTCCCACTTCCTTCCTCATGGATCTTGAGCAACTCACCTAATTCTCTCAAAATCTTGGTTTCCGAATCTGTAAAGTGGAACTAATAACAACCTTCCTTAGCTATTTCACAACATTATTGCAAGGATCAAATAAGATCAGGGCCATAAAAGTGCTTAGTAAGCTATAAATCAATACACAAACATAAGGTGTTATTATTTCCCTTTTATTTGGCATTGTAAAGGACAATGTGTGTGTGTGGTTGAAGCACTAAGAATCACGTCTTAGACCATAAACATCCCAGGTCATAAAGTGCAGCCCTTTCCATAGGTGAAGCCTCACAGTTGCTCTGTGCTATTTCTGCTCACACCCACTGTGACCCGCTCTGTCTTTGAGGGATTCACATTTTCTCTTGTGTAGTATTTCTTTACCACTTCTCTTTTCCCTCCCACTCTTTTCTTAGAAACCTGCTCAGCGACCTGGTTGAAGAGCATAGAGGCTGTGGTTAGCAGGCAGGACAGATAGAAGCCAGGAAACAAGGACTCATGAGAGGTCCACCTAGTCTGTGTGACCACACCTGAAACCGGATGCTAGAAGTGCAGAGAACAGATTATCCCGTCTGCAGAAAGCTGGCTAGAACAGAGAATGTCGCAAGTGAAACAAGCCACATTGGGGAGGACAGATCTGTTCTCTCCTCTATGGGGAATCGAGGGTGTTCTGTTTGCAGTTTCATTGATTTCTGTAGAGGATATCTATCTGTGCATTCACGAAAGTCAGAGATCAATTCGTATGAGTCAGCTTTCTCCTTCCCCGATGTGGGTCCCAGGGATCAAACGTAGGTAGTCAGGCTTGGAAGGCAACTTGTGCCTTTTCCCCAGTGAGCCATCTCTGAGCTTTAAGCTGTTGTTTTAAAGAACTGAAAGGACAGATTTAGGAGGAAAGAGACCTTTCCTACTAAGGAAGGGAAGGGACACAGCCAAAAGCAGTGGGGGAGGGCTTAAAACTAAAGTACATGGCACACACGCATATGAAAATATAATAATGGCCTCCTTCCCCTTTTTACCATAAATATACACCAATTTTAAAAACTTGGCTACTAGAGTCATGTGGAGGGACCATTCCAAGAGACAGACTGGTTCCAGCACACTTAAGTGAAGCTTGCTGCAGCCTTACCTGTGAGCGTAGGTAAACAGGCTGGAGAACGGGAATCTTCAGTCTCACTCTTCACTGAAGCCCAACTGTTTCATCTCTTCAAGTGAAAGAAGCTACACTAAATGTAAATGAACTGGAGTTTTGGTTCTGCCTCTGCAATAAACAACCCCTGACTGAAGGGTTTGGGCCCTGGCTTTTACTTTCCTCTTTTCTGCCTAAGGAAATTGAAGGAGGTAGACTTTGGGACTCCAACAGCCTTCCTCAGCATGGTTTATGGAAGAAGAAAAAAACATTTCCTAGCTCTGCAACTTTGAGCAAACTCTATAAGTTCTGTGAACCTTGCTCTTCTTCTCTAGAACGTGGGGCAAGAATCCATCTTATAAGACTGTCTGGAGATTTATTGATGAATGCCACGTAAGAGCTCTTGGGACTTAGGTGATGTCTCCATGGGTATAACATTAACCTTTCAAGTGTCATTTCGAATCCCACTTAAAGCTGGGCACAGTAACACACACCTGTATTGCAGTTCAGAGGGAGCTGGAGACAGGAGAGTCCACAAAAGCTAGCCTGGTGCATAAAACAGTGATCCACAGAGAGACAACTGTCTCCAACACGGTGGGAGGCACGGGCCAACATCTACATCTGCCCTCTGACCTCCACACATGCATGCACTCATGCACATGTGTGCACACACGCTTGCACACACACACACACACACACACACACACACACACACACACACAGCCCAGAGCAACTTCTCTGCCCGCCTTAGGTAGAATATTTATTTCCAGATTCTCATATAGTGAATTATCTAAGTATCTTCTTATGTTTATGTCTTAAATGTTGTCACTATTTCCTTCCTTCCTTCCTTCCTTCCTTCCTTCCTTCCTTCCTTCCTTCCTCCCTTCCTCCCTTCCTCCCTTCCTCCCTTCCTCCCTCCCTCCCCTTCTCCCTGCCACCCCCCCCTTTCTTTCTTTCTAACCCCAAACTGAGATTTAATTTCCATCCCCTTTGTTCTGCACTCTGGGACTGTGGCAACTGCAGCCCTGTTATCAGGAGTAACTGGATCTGTGGTTCTTATCTAGGGCCTGTTGACTAGATTAGGAGGTCAAAGTGTGCATCCCGTTGCCTCAGCCACACACACACTCTCTAAACCTCCTCTTGGTCAGTGCTCCCTTTGCATAGCACATTGGTCCTCCTTTTGCTCGTGCAGTGATTGTTGCACAGTTAGAGACCAGATGTGCCATCTCACAGAGGAAAGAGGGCCACATTTCAATAGGACTTCGTCAGCCCTCCAGCCACCATGTCACCATGTCACCTACTGAGTGAGCTCTCTCCTTTGTGCACAGGATGGAAATGTCCACGAAGAACTGAGAGATAAGATTCCTGGAAGCAGAAGTGAACAGGTTATAACAGAAGATGGCTTTGAAATACGGTTGTGTTGAGTCCTGGGTGAAGAACCCACATCAGGAGAATCCTGCAAAGCTGCCAGAAGCTGTCAGAAACAAGGAAGTGTCCAGGGAAGGGTTGAATGCCAGAGCTAGAGACACTGCAGTGTCCCAGAAGATAATGCACGTTTCCTTCTGGTCACGATAGCCTGAGATTCACAAAGGCCCTTCTCCCACCCAGTTCTGATTCACTGTATAAATATATCATTCACCCTTCTGTAGACACACTTCTCTACCTGAAAGTAAGGGGTTTGGGCTTTCTATTGAAGGGAATTTGAGGACATTCTCTTCCTTGACCTATAAAATCAAGGACTGGGAACACTGTCAAATCACTCTTTAAGTGAAGCCAGGAACCAGAGGCAACTCTGTATTGACAAAGGGTGAATCAATTGGACACACATCAGAGGAGTTCCACAGGGTGGGTGGCGATGTGCATGTGGTTGAGCCAATGGGGCTAAGAATGGAACGCACCCTACAGCGCTGAAGTTCAAGGCATTCACGTTTTTCTCTACAAGCCTCCTCAGTGCTTCCTGGGAAATGCTGGCAGGTATTTTTTTAACAGTGTCCCCCACAGTACAGTGTGGAGTCTGGTAGAACAGCTGCCACTGGAGCAAGGGGGCAGTTGATCCTCGGACTCTCTTCCATCACAGCACAAAACACTTTACTGGGAGCTCCTGTAAGCATTGCTTGTCTACCGGGTAAGAGTCCAGGTTAGAAAACAATACCAAAGAGAAAATCTCTAGGGCCAGAAGAGCTGTCTCTGCCCTAGAGGTAGAGTACAGCTGAGACTCCCTGCAATCAGGATGAAGGCAAGGCTGCCCCCTACTGCTCCCTTTGTTGAGTATACTGCCAGGCTGTGCAATAAGGCAAGAAAAAGAAATTAAGGCGAAGCAAGAAGATATGCTCTAACCCAAGGAGCTGAAGGGGTCTGTAACCTGAGAGGTGGAACAACAATATGAACTAACCAGGACCCCCAGAGCTCGTGTCTCTAGCTGCATATGTAGCAGAAGATGGCCTAGTCAGCTATCACTGGGAAGAGAAACCCCTTGGTATTGCAAATTTTATATAACCCAATACAGGGGAATGCCAGGGCCAAGAAGCAGGAGTGGGTGGGTAGGGAAGCAGGGCAGAGGAAGGGTATAGGGAACTTTTGGGATAGCATTTGAAATGTATATAAAGAAAATATTTAATTAAACAAAATAAAAGAAAGAAAGAAAGAAAGAAAGAAAGAAAGAAAGAAAGAAAGAAAGAAAGAAAGGAAGGAAGGAAGGAAGGAAGAAAGGTATGATCTATTTGCAGATGTCTATGCAGAAAAAAAAATCCTAAAGAATCCACAAAATTGCTCCAGAATTATTTTGCAAAGCTTGAAAAATAATAGGTTATGGTTGAAAATTTAGACTGTGTTCTGGGGAAATGCTCAGTCTTTGAGGTACCTGCTGTGTAAGTGCGAGGACCCAAATTTGGACCCTAGCACCCCTATAAAAAGTTGGTGCTATGGCATGTGCCAATGATCCCAGAACTGAGGAAACAGAGACAGGAGGATTCCTGAGACTTGATGGACAGTCAGTTCAGCCAGTCAGCAAGTTCCAAGCTCAGTGAGAGAATCTCTCACAAAATACTGTGAAGAGTGATAATGGAAGATATCAGATGTTGATTTCTGACCTCCACATATAGCTTCATATATGCATGTGCACCTGTACACACACACACAGACACACACACAAACGCACATGTACATATACATAAACATAAAACAAATCATGTCTAGTAATATAAAATCTCAATAGACAAAGTTATTAAATGATTTTAATGTAATTTTTCCTTTTGAAAAGATTTATTTTTATTTTATGTATAATCATGAGTCTGTGGAGGTTCAGAAAGGGCATCAGGTCCCCTGGAACTGGAGTTATGGCATTGTGGATACTGTAATAGATCATGGGTCTTCTGCAAGAACAGTAAGGTACTCTTAACCTCTGAGCCATCTTTCCAGACCCTATTTTATTTCAGTATATCATCTCCATTGCATATTTATAGAGTCTGCATCAGTGAATTCAACCAACCAAGGGTAAAAAAATATTTTAAAAGAAAACTAAATTTTAATTGAACACAGAATTTTTTATATTAAATTCTCTAAGCAAGAGTGTATCAAATGCTTACATTACATTGTATCATTATTCCATGAGTGTGTAAATAATCTACAGATAATTTAAAGAACATAGGAGGATATCTCAGATTACTTGCAAATATCATGCTATTTTGCACAATTGATTTGGATTCCTTCCAATCTGATATCTTCTAGGGATCCTGGAGCAAACACCTTTTAGAGGATACTGAGGGACAATTATATTAAATTTGACTTCAAATTTTAAATGTGGATACAATTTATAATAGTAGGCCGTAAAAGTAGTTGGATATCAATCTGTCAAAATACATCCGTGGTCTCAGGATGTAGAATGCTGGTAAAATATTTATCTAGTGTGCAAGAAACCCTGGGTTCAATCGATCCCCAGCACCACATAAAGCCAGGTTTGGGTAGACCAGTACTCCCAGAGCTCAGGAGGTGAAAGCACCAGGGTCAGGAGTTCAAGATAATTCTCAGCTATACTGCAAGTTCAAACTCAGCCTGGGCTTGAGGAAACAACCTCAAAATGGTATGTGTGTGTGTGTGTGTGTGTGTGTGTGTGTGTGTGTGTGTGTGTGCGCGCAGATATTGAAAGAAATCAGTGAAAACAGGATAAATGGAGTGATCGACTGCATTCACGGGTTAGAAAGCTCGATGTTATTTAGACAACAGTTCTTTCCTATTGTAGTTGTGATCTACAGAGCCAAAACCAAAATCTCAACAGTTTTTTGTAAACAAAAAAATCTGGTTTCAGTACAAACATACCCCCTCAGATATGCGCATGTGTAAAGGCAAACGATCTATTTTAGTCAAAACAATCGAAAGATATAAACAAGGTTAGAAGACTCTATCCAGTTTTAAGAATTACTACAAAGCCAATATAACTACAACGGTGCAGAATTGAAAAGTGCTCGATTCATAGATCCGTGAAACAAGTAGAAGACCAGAAAAAAAAATGTTCCACGTTAATATAAGCAATTTGTTTTTGGCAAAGAAACAAAGTTCAGTAGCGAAGGAAGGTCTTTTGAACAAATGATGCGAGATGCGTGGGCACTCATGTTCAGTGGATCAACCTTGGCTCCCTCCCCACGTACTATACAAACTCACCTCAAAATGAGTCACAGATAGAATTGTGAAGTGGAAAACTATATAATCTCTAGGAAAAAAAAACTCTGTAGAAAACTTGACTTCAATAAAGAAGTATTAGATACATAACAAAAAATATAATTCACAAGAAAAATATTAGCACATTAGGCTTAACCAAAATACAAAACATTTAAAAGACTTTTTTTGTACTTAAAAAAAAAGATTTACTTGTTTATTTTTATGAATGTGAGTACACTGTTGCTGTCCTCAGACAGACACACCAAGAGAGGGCATTGGATCCCATTACAGGTGATTGTGAGCCACCATGTGGTTGCTGAGAATTGAGCTCAGGACTTTCGGGAGAACAATCAGTGCTTTTAACCCCTGAGCTATCTCTCCAGATTGAAGGACATTTTAAAAAGGATGAAAGTGGGCTAGAAAAGGCAGTGTATGCCTGTAATCCCAGCACTTGGGAGGCAGAGGCAAGATCTGGTCAAAGGAAGCCAAAGGGAGGGAGAGAGAAAAGAAGGGAGTGAGGGGAGGGGGGGAGAGAGGGGAGGAGGCAACAAGTAACCTTTATCTAGGACTTTGGATTGTAAAAGAATACATAAGAAAACAAACAAAACAGTCAGAAAATGAACAAAAGACAACGTATGCATCAAGTGACAAATGGTAAACAAACACTTGAGAAGATGTTTGGTATAACTTGTCATTCACTAATTTAGCACAGTAACTAAAATCCGTAAGCTGGCAGAGCTAAATAGACAAGAAGAATAGACAAGAACAGACTCACTAACTCTCTAGAAGACTTGCAAAATGGCAGTTGTTTTGGAAGGCAGTTCCTTGTGCTGTTAAATACACTCATGTGACTCTGGCAGTCACTCTCATGAGCACTTTCCTAACTGATTCAAGCAATTCTGTTTGGAGGCTGGAAAATGGCCCAGTGTATGCTGCTCTTCCAGAAGATTTGAGTTCATTTCCCAGCACCCACCAGGTGGCTCACAACAGCCTGTAAATCCAACTTCAGGGCATTTGATGCCCTCTTCTGGCCTCCAAGGGTACTGCATGCAAGTGTACTTCCTATAGCTAATAGAGACAGATACAGATATAGATGATATGGATGTAGATAGATATAGATGATATAATATAGATTAGATATAGACATAGTTATAGGTAAAGATGATAGATATAGACACAAGTACAGACATAGGTATACTAAACCTTCATCTTAAACTTTGGAGCAGCTTTATTAGTGAGTGGCCTAGCATGGATGTAAGTAACCAGCAGCAGGTGAAAGGATGAGTAGACCACTGTGTATCCAGGCAACAGAATGCTACTTAGGATTAGAAAAAAATTGTTATGACGTCACACCCTGATGTGAGCGAGTCACAGATGCATTGCGTTAGTGAAGGAAGCTGGGGTCAAAAGGCTCAACACTGCATGTATTCCCATGATTCCCAGGGAAAAGTCCACATTACCAACAGGAAACAGATCAGTGGCTACCTACAGTTTAGGGATGAAGTGGCATTTAGTTGTGGGAAACCCAGGAGATTTTGTTTAAGATTATAGAACCAATCTGCAAGGCTCTGTGAGGAGAGAAACATGATTTTACACACAGTTGTCAAACCAGGAGAATTTCCAAGCACAAAGAGTGAACTTTAATGCATGCAAATTGGTTTTCTTAATCAAGGAAGAGGTTAAGAGACCAACCAAGGAGTGCAGATCCTCATGCTTGTGCAACAGGTAGTTTTCTTTTTAACCAACTAAACTATCTCTATAGACCCCAAACTGAAATATTTGTCCCAGCTTATGTAGACATATCCCTTGAGGTGGTAGGACTCCTTAAACTTCAAATTGGCTGTGCTTGGTGACTTGTTTCCAATGGGGAGGTTACAAAAAGATAGGAAAAGGAAGTTTGCAGCAAAGAAGCCCAGCAAACACAACTTCCCCCAGGTGATGAACCTAGCATCCCTTGCATCGTCATTGGCAAGCTGGGATGACGGCACACGTGTCTATCAGTATGTGAGGAAACGAAGATTTTCCCTCAACTGCCCTCCTCCTGATGATTGCTAATCCTGCCTAACCATTTTGAGAGGTGTGAACAAAACACCAGACAAACAAATGAAAGGTCGTCTCATAAAATGTCTGAGGATTTAAAAAAAAAAGTCAAGTCTATGAAAAGGAAAGAACAGTGTGAGAAACTAGAACATACAAGAAGAGAATTAGGGGGCTAGAGAGATGGCTCAGCAGTTAAGAACACTGACTGCTCTTCCAGAGATCCTGAGTTCAATTCCCAGCAACCACATGGTGGCTCACAATCATCTGTAATGGAATTGGATGCCCTCTTCTGGTGTGTCTGAAGACAGCGACAGTGTATTCACATATATAAAATAAATAAATCTCATTAAAAGAAGAGGAAGAGGAGAAGGAAGAGGAGGAGGAGGAAGAGGAGGAGGAGACCACTGGGACATACTGATTTAACATAATTCTGTGTCTTGAGTGGAATCTTGGAGGAGCACCAGTACTTGAAGGAAATTGGTGGGTTATTAATAATAATATAATAGCATTAGATCTTCAGCTGTGACAACTAACACAGCCTTGGGAAGAACAGGAGACATGTGGCATTAGTCATAGAGAGGCTGCAGCTAACACATAAATGTGTACTAGAGAACAAACAAATTTACACGCAGGTATACTCCGAGATGTGACTATAAGTAACTTTTATTTCTCTTTTCTGCTTTGTTTCACTGTCCAAGTGCTGTTCTTGAAAACAAACAGGCATTCCTTAAGTAATTAAAAAAATACTGCCAAGTAAATACATAGAAGTCACTGCCGTCGCAGTAATGGAGGAGGGCACCATTCCTTCCAGATCCCTACTCCTCGCCTGACTCAGAGGACAGCAATCTCAGGGAGTGGGGTGGAAATGCTGACCTGGGGTTGTCACTTCTGAGTCACAGCATGAGAGTGGTCCTGTCTTCGAGTTTTCTAGGTTAAGAACAGGCAAGAACACACACAGAGTGAGCCTGCTCAGTCACCCGTTTGTTTTATTTAGGCCATGTGGTATTTCAAATCAAGTCATTTGAAAAGGAATTCCTTTAGGTTGGGCCCCTCTCCCTGTGCTGACTCCACGAAGTTCAGCTCACCCTTCAAGTCCCGCAGAGGGCTGAGTAGATGTCTCAGTTTGAAAAGTATTTGCCTGTTGTGTGGATTTGGGAGGGATCAACTTGGGTACTTACAGCTCCAAAGCAAAAGAATCAAACAGATTTCCAAAGTGAATGCACAGGAGTGCAGGTAGCTTTCCTGGCTCTCCGGGTGGGGGTGGGGGGAGGCAGTGTGTCCTCTGCATAGGAGAAGTGGAGAATTATAACACTGAAAGGTGGGAAGGAGTGGCTTCCAGGAAAACAGTGTCAAAGCTTTATGCTTAGAGCATCAAAGCTGCAGATGTTTCTTCACCTCAAGGGCAGTCTCATGGACTCTGCTGTGGCGACACTCATGTGCTCCGAATGGACACAGTTGAAGCTACACCCAAAATATAGCTTTTATTTTATTTTTTTTATTAACGATCAAAAATGAGAACTTTCCCTGTCTTCAGCACGCCCATCTTCCGTGAATAAGCAAAACACACCCCATAACTTCTAGCACCTCTCACATTGGACTGGAGCGCTTGAAGATCCCATTTTCTCAGTATCTCGTGCATCCATTCTTGTCCTTCATCCACAGTACCATCCTGGATGCTTGTCCCCTAGCACTTGACTGTGCACACCTTCAGCACCAGTAGCGTGTAATTTACAGCTGGAACACTCAGTGGGCCCTGCTGTGTATCACCTCATAGAGTGTCCAGCAGAATGCCTGTTTTCTATGTTAATGAGGTGGTACAGAGTTGGTATTTGAGGGAATGGGGTCGTTTGGGGTCATTTGAATCCGCGCGGGTAGGGGTGTACTTTGTCTCCTTCAATTGAGATCCACGTGACTGTATCAAAGTTGAAGTTTCAAGTCCATAATACACATTTTGTAAGTCACTATACTCATCAGTGCATACAACGGCACTTTGCATGTGGTCTGTCTCCAGGCCATAGGTATGGTATTTCTCAAGTCTTATTTCTCAAGATGTTCAGAGATGGAATTAAGCCACAAGTGCTGTAGAAAGTCCATTATGGACAGTGAGTTAATTAACCCCTCTCTTCTGTCTTCTTGGTGGTGTCAGCTACCAACCATCCCTGGAAAAATGGAGAAAAGGCTCGGCTAAATAACTTTCTGTTTTGAGAATCCAATGAGAACGCCAAGGGAGCCAAACTTGATTCAAAGGCGAATGTTAGGAAACATTTCCCAGAGGATGATGGGAAGTCATGATTCTGTTAGTCCTGGGCCAGACTCACCTCTCCCCTACCAGCGATTTCTTCCACCGCCCTTCTCTGAAGAGCAAGAAAAGGTCCCTCTCCGATGGCATGATGCCATCGAGAGATGAAGGCGGCGTTCCTTTTCTCTCTCACAACAAGGGCTCTCACCACTGGAAATGAAGCAAGCAAACAGACGAGGGCCTTTGAAACCCTGTCGCATTTGGAAACTTTCACAAGGAATGAGGCTGGCCTTCAAGGAGTAAGCATCAAGGGAAATTGGGCTTTTTTTGTTTCTCTCTTGAGAGGACTGGTAAGCGCTGTCAATAAGGACATGAAAGTGAACCAGGCCTTGACAACTGGTCCCTTTGACAGGTCTTTTCTTGACCCCAGTTCCCCAGAAAGAGAAAAGTCACTAACAGGAACATCTCAAGGTTTCACTGGTGAAATGTCTCTCAAGACAAACCATTTATATTGACAAGAAGTGTGTGTGTGTGTGTGTGTGGGGGGGGAAGTTCTCCAAAATGGGACTGGCAGTCCGCCCTCCAAATCACTTCACAGGATGTCAAAGGTTATCTGTGGGGAGCTAGGAAAGGAAGTGCATTTGAAAACATCTTTGGAACATGTATACAACATCTTAAGGTGTTTGATCCTTTTATGAACTGTTGACAGCTTTTTGCCATTGAAGTCCATGTGAGAATTGCCAGCCAAGCAAAAGAGGAAATGGGGCCGGAGTTCGTGAACCCCTAAGAGAGCCTCTAAGAGCTGGTTAAAATCACCAAATGTGAGATGACCAGGACTAGGGGACAACCTAGTATGCCACAAGAAACGAGGCATCTGTGTCAACAGTCCTACAATTCTGGCCATTCAAATATTTCCCTTGGAGTGAAACATCCTTTCCCTTCCAATATCTTCTCCAGTCAAGGGTGGATGTAAACTGAATTCCCAGAGCACCCAGAGTAGCTGGGAGTTATCAGTAATCATTATAGCATGCTAAATCAGTAATGTACATTTCCCATCCACTGAACTCACTTGAGTTTCTTTTTAATAGAACTTCATTGATTCTTTGAGAATTTCATATACAGATGCAAAGAATTTTGGTCATATTTACCACTTGCATGTCATACACAAACACACATACACACACTCACACCACTAATTAATGCTGTTTGTACATGCGTGGGTTTGAGTCATTGACTGGAACATGGTCAAGCTGTTGGAGCCACATCCCTGAAGAAAACAGACTCTTTCCGCTAGCGCCCATCAACCACACGTCCTCAACTGGAGGCTGGGGCTCCTGAGCCTCCCCCTTCCGTGCTGAGATGTTGCCTGACGTGATCTTGTACAAGTCTTAGCTGGGCAACCATCCCTGGTGTGAGTACTATTGCCTTATCCTGTACAAGCAGGACCACTGGGAAGCAGCCCTCCCCAAGCTCCAGCTCTTGCCTTTTCTTTTCTTTTCTTTTCTTTTCTTTTCTTTTCTTTTCTTTTCTTTTCTTTTCTTTTCTTTTCTTTTCTTTTCTTTTCTCTTCTCTTCTCTTCTCTTCTCTTCTCTTCTCTTCTTTCTTTCTTTCTTTCTTTCTTTTTTTGCATTTTATTAGACATTTTCTTTATATACATTTCAAATTTCAAATGCTATCCCGAAAGTTCCCTATACCCTCCCCCTGCCCTGGTCCTCTACCCACCCACCCATTCCCGCTTCTTGGCCCTGGCATTCTCCTGTACTGAGGCATATAAAGTTTGCAGTACCAAGGGGCCACTCTTCCCAGTGATGGCTGACTAAGCCATCTTCTGCTACATATGCAGCTAGAGACATGAGCTCCGCGGATACTGGTTAGTTCATATTGTTGTTCCACCTCTAGGGTTGCAGACCCCTTCAGCTCCATGGGTGCTTTCTCTAGCTTCTCCATTGGGGGCCCTGTGTTCCATCTTATAGATGAGCATAAGATGCGAGCATCCACTTCTGTATTTGTCTTGGCCTCTTTCTAATCCCAGTTTCTTGATGCTCCTTATTTGGGTATCTTACTGGCCACAACCCTGGGTATCTTTCTCTGGTTTCTGCTTGGACTGTCTGCACTTCGTTTGTTTCAAGTGGATATGCCATTTGCCAGAACCTTTCCTGCTTCTTCTGATGCTGAGAACTCTGGTTGATCGTGGGACTTTGTCACTTATTAAACAAACTATGACATGGAGGCCTTGCCAGGCGCATGGTTGGTGCTGACCTGGGCACTCACACATCAATAATAATGAAAATTTAGCCTTATTATTAGGAAGAAAATTATTTTTCCCACCTCTCTCCTCAGTCCCTTCTTCCATTCATCCTGGTTCTCTTGTATCTCATGCTCCTCGTGTACAGCCAGCCCAGCTTTCTGACATAGTTTCCCATAGCATCCCTCCTTAGCCCCTCGACAGCCCGCCTCTGGGTCTCCTGTGATTGGCTGGGCTTTGTGCTTACTAGAAACCCAGTCTACATGTGTTTCATGGACACTGATCCAATTAAACAGCTTCTTTTCATTAGAGTCTCCTTCCTGTCTCATTTTTTTTTTCATTCAATGCCCCTTTATCAACCCAACCGGGTCGAGGCAGGACAATTCTGCAGATCCCTGCAAGGATCAACAGTTAGAAGACCATCTTGTAAATGTCACACTGATGTTACAGATAAACAGACCCACGGTAAGCATTGACTTTCAGGGCTGGAGAAACGGCTTAGAGGTTAAGAGCACTTCCAGAGGTCTTGAGTTCAATTCCTAGCACCCACATGGTGACTGACAACCATCTTGAAATGGAAACCGATGCTTTCTTCTCTGGTGTGTCTCACCAGTACAATGTACTCACATACAATAAATAAATAAATAAATAAATAAATAAATAAATAAATAAATAAATCTAAAAAACAAACAAACATGAAACCAAAAGCCAGGAGGCTTTCATCTGATCAGACATTTGCAGTTTGAAGAAGGGGCCGTGAATCTTGTCGTGTCCCTACGTGCCTGTTGAAGTCACCTGACCACACTCAACAAGCTCAGGCTCTTCACAAAGGCCTGATTTCCTTCCAAAACAAAACGCAGGGAGTGGGGGGAGGGGGAGGCACAATTATTTCTTCTGCTTCGTCCAATAGGCCTCAAATTATGTTTGTTGTTTTTGTTTTCAGGTTTTTTTTTTTTTTAAACAAGTTTGACTCATTTTCATACTAAATTGCTTGATCATTTCTTTTAAGTTGCTGTGGAGTCTCTGTGCTTTGAAGTAAGGTTGGGACTTTTTTTCCCCCTTTAGGGTATGACAAACTGTTACATTGTGTTGAGAATGAGGGAGAAACGGGATCAGAGAAGCAGAACGAGTGAAGCTCAGGGACATGATTTCCACATCACAATTCCCCTGCGAGGGCTCCACAGCCTTTCCCCTCGGCTCGTGGGTTTGTGCTGCTGGTTTTGTTGTGGTCTGGACTGAAGCAAGAGAGAGAGAGAGAGAGAGAGAGAGAGAGAGAGAGAGAGAGAGAGAGAGAGAGAGAGAGAGAGAGAGAGAGAGAGAGAGAGAGCATTGGGTCCAGATGTGAATTCGTGTCTTTTAAAACTGATTTAGGTGTGCATGTGGGCATGTGTGTGCGGCGGGTGCACACGTGTGTGCATATGTGATCAAAAGGCAGTAGAGCTTAATGTTTCTGAGACGACTCCCAAATAAAAAGGAAGAGAAGGAAAATATCAGTCAAAAAGGCTTCTTTACAGCATCTCTCAGGGACAAACGACAGCTTTAGCAGATTTTCAATCTAGCTCCTGTTTGCATTGTCAATACTTATGTCATGATACACTCCCCCACCCCCCAAAGCAGGAACTCTGGACCCATCAGGTCAGAGCTTGGGCCTGGTATTAACTACTCACCCTGAACAAGTACCCTTCCCTCCCTGGCTTTTTGTTATTCCTCAGAGAAGAAACAATCAGACAGACTTTCACCGTCGTTGCGAATTTTAAATAAGGTTTTGTGTACATCAGCAGGCTGGGCCCACTTGGAACTTAAAAGTGAATGAACAATAATTTTTAGCCCTCCTCCCTTCCTATGGGAAACCCATCAAACCTGACTTGGCTGGTCTCTGCCCAAGGGTGCAGTGGCACCCCCTGTTGGCAGAGGCAGACAGCTTTGCAGCTCTCAGCAACAAAGTGCTCACTAGAGGTTTTTTTTCCTGTCTTTCAGTGTCATCTGGCTACTGTGATCTACTTGGGTGATCGAAGCAACCGATGGATGTGTAGACTTCTACTGGCCTGTGAACTTCTTGGGGCTGGTACCACGTGTGTTTTATTCAATGCTTAAAATGCAAAACAGTTCCGTCCTCAGACCTGGCAGCCAGTAAGTATTTTTGTTGAGTGGCAGGATTAATGAATCCAGTCACAACCTATGGAGATGGTATGACTTAATCTCTTAGAGATTTTCTTTCCCTATGAAATGAAGGACAATTCTCTGGAAAATTCACTTTAGCATACTTTAATAGAATCGCTCAAGCATTCTATTTATGGCTTTCTGTCCCCAATGAGACTGTTGCAATTTTTCTACCTACCATTGTTAGGCGGATTTGAGTTTCTTCAGTTGAGAAAAGAGTTGCATCGAAACCTCTCCATCGGGCTGGCGAGATGGCTCAGTGGGTAAGAGCACTGACTGCTCTTTCAAAGGTCCTGAGTTCAAATCCCAGCAACCACATGGTGGCTCACAACCACCCATAATGAGATCTGATACCCTCTTCTGGTGCATCTGAAGCCAGCTACAGTGTACTTATTTATAATAAATAAATCTTTAAAAAGAAAACCTCTCCATATATATATATATATATATATATTAAATCTAATCATCACTATTTTATTTTTTGACTCCTGTTTGCTGGAGGTAAGAACAGGACAACAGACTTCAGGGTAAAAAAAAACAAAAAACAAAATCAACAACTCATGACCATTTATCAAGATCCATATTTATCAAGATCCATATTTATCAAGATCCATAACAGAGAGGGCTCAGTACTGGGACACAGTAGTGACTGGAGCTACTGGAGTAAGTGGCATGTTTTCTCTCTGCATACAGAGAAGCATGCCAGAGGGCACTGGCAAGGACTTGACACGTCTCGGATGTTCCCTTCTGCGCTACCAGCCAGGATGGGTGTAACTGAGTCAGAGGTCGGAAGAATCAGAGGAGGGGGACGGAAGCAGGGTGTGTTGGCCACATGACGAAAGAGATAGGGCATATGGTTCTTAGGCAGGAAAGAACTTGTGTAGGCTGAACAAAAATGTAAACACTGGTGGCATTTAGAGCATTCGGGGGCTCGGGGATTGCTGGGAATAAAGAGCTCTGTGAGTGTACTGAAAGACAAAAACCAGAAACGGGTGGCTTTGATGCGGAGCAGACTTCCCGCTCTAGTGGGGCTGCTATCTCCTATGGATGCCAAAGACGATAAAAGGGACGGGAGAGGGGTGTTCTTTGCTGAGGGGTGGCCTGTAGGGAGAGGAGTCCTCAGTGTTTTCAAGTTGAAGAAGACACCATTAAGAGTCTCTAGAGTTGTTAAGAAGAGCCTGTAGCCACCATTGCTGTGGGTCGCCTCAGTCACTGTCACTCTGATGACTGGCAGTCTCTGTGGGACAAAGCTGAGGAGAGCAGAGGGCACCGAGGAGCTGCAGCATGGCTGTTGGGTGGGCTTTCTTGCCCACGGGTTTTTCCTCCGTCTGGGTCTCATCCTGTATCCTCAATAGCCTTTGTGGAAGGACACAGAGTCACATCTGCCCTGCCCTGGGATGAAAGAGGAAGCAAATACTGTCGCAGACAGCACCCTGGCAACAGAAACATCCCTTCTGGTCATTACTTCATATCTTCCCAAGCAGAATATGCTAAAGACATGACTGAGGAAAAAGACTTCAGCAACAGGATTCTGAGCGCTTTGGTTATTGTAGTTCACTTATAAAGTAGCATCGTGACTTGGTAGAGCATAGACCGCTCTCCATCCCACTGTCATCGCTTGGAGGGTGTGATAGGTTTTAACCATAGACCTTCCATTGTGAACATCCACACCTATACTTGAAAGGATGGCTACGAGCTAAGTCCTGGTCTTGCCTCTCTGTAAAACTTGGGTACATTTTCTTTCCACTCATTGCCTCAATTTCCCTATCTGTAAAATTGAATTAGTCATGGTAGCTTTACAGTGTCTTGAGAACCGGCAGATGACAGGCATATTAGCTACTGTCAAGGCCTCATAAGCAATTATAATAACTAAATAGTTCAGTGTCTCCTCTGAGTTTGGAATCAAATCTCCAGTGGTGGGCTTTACTCTAGTAAACACTGTTGTGTTTTTTGTTTCATTGGTTTGGTTTGGTTTGGTTTGGTTTGGTTTGGTTTGGTTTGGTTTGGTTTGGCTTGGTTTGGTTTACTCTTGCCTCAGTTTGGCCTACTTATTCTTATCCATTCTGAGTTGGCCTGTTTGTACTTTCTGCTTCCCTTTTAAACCCTCATCTATGGAGACTGTCCTCTGCAGGTCAATGGCTCGAGCGGGGACTTGCCATTCTACAGAGCAGACTTCAGGCCTGCTTTGATTGCTGTCCATGTGACCCTGAGCATGTCATCAGCTTGAGCCTTTGTGTCCTTGCCTTCCCAAGACAAAATTAGAACGGATCATTTCGATGGTAACTCCTAGTCCCAAAATAGGATTTCAGGGAAGGCTTCAAATCCATGAGGCACTGGAGGAAGGGTGGCCGAGGCTCTCACCAGTTAAACCTGAGACCACAAGGCATGTATCACTACCCCAAGTTTCTGTAGTGCCAGGGTTTGGAGCATGCTAGGCCAGCAATCTACTAACTTACAATCCTTAGCCCCTCTGAGATGAATTTATAATAACCAAGAAATGTGGTGCTTAGAATAAGTTCATACATATTCCTTTGTGGTGCTGTGAAAACATTAATTCTTCTAATATTATTAGCACCACGTGTTGAGGATGACGTATCTATGTGTCACTTCCCAACATGAGGCAGCGTGTGGTTTTCACTGTAGAACTGATGTGAGGGGGAGGGGGGGAGGGAAGGAGGAGGGGGAGGGAGGGGGGAGGGGAGGAGGAGGGGGAAGGAGGGGGGAGGGGGAGGGAGAGGAAGAAAGAGAATACCCATGTAGGGATGGACACACATCACTTATCGGTTTGGATTCAGGTATAGATGGACTTAAAGCAAGTAAGTTGTAGTGAATGGGAAACTGCCATGTTTACCTTTGAACATCTAAGGTGAAGAGAATGCTAACAGTTGTTCCTTCCTAGAGGCTGTCTCCCACTAGCTGAGCAGTTCCTTTGTGCCTTTAGCCACTCACTGCTTTGGCGGAAGCTTTATTAGGTCCTGACAGTCACACACACACAGACTTAGTGATTTCCTACCAAGCAGTAAAGCAGACGGACCATCTCTTTCCATCGTATATTTTAGTGATAGATTAGATTTCAGTTCTTTGTTTGCTGTTTGTTTTGTTGTTTTTTTCAATTGTTTGTTTTGGTTTTCTGCTCTACTGGCTTGAACAGTCCCACACTGTTACTGTGCATACACACACACACACACACACACACACACACACACACACACTCCTCAAAAGGAGGAGCCAGGGCTCTTCTAGAGCATATCTGAAAATCTGAATGCAGAGCCCAATGATATGTCCAGACTGAGCAGAAAATCCCCATGATGCCCCCTTAGAGCTGTGAAGTTTCTCCCCTCTCCCTCCTCTTCTTGCTCTCTCACATAAGGGAAAGGCTTTCCTACCTCAGCAGCAGATCCTAGGGTCAGCTCCTATACCCCGGAGAGCGTTGCCAACCTTGGAATTTCACCCTAGATGGAGTGATTTATTTGACGATTACTCCCCCCGCCCCCCAGACAGGGTTTCTCTGTGTAGTCCTGGCTGTCCTGGAACTCACTTTGTAGATCAGGCTGGACTCGAACTCAGAAATTCGCCTGCCTCTGCCTCCCGAGTGCTGGGATTAAAGGCGTGCGCCACTTTGGTTTCCTCTTCTGGAAAAAATCAACAAACTGAAGAAGGTCTCAGATGTCCTTGGGAGAGAAACAGAATTCTTTAGCTCCTGATTAAAAGTGTGAATCTCTTAAACCTTGGTGGTCAAAGCTGAAATCACAGTGTTTAACAGCACTGGTTTCCATCCTAAGGAAAAGAGGGCCTGGAGTTACAATGACTTATTGAGTTGTTGGATTCATAAAATCTATTCCCATTAACCAAATTGGAATAGTGAAAACAGAAGCCAGAGGAAGCTGGAAATTGTTTTATTCAGGATTCATGGCTGTAATAGTAAGTGGAAAGAGATTTATTAAAGGGTCCTTAGAGATCCAGTAACCATATCCCAGAAAGGTACCCTGACCTAAACTTCAGGAAGATCCGGGGTCTTGAATGACATCCCTGGGACATCTATGTGTTCTTCCCCCTTCATCTCAGTCCCTGTCCCAAGCCCAGCTTCTTGCTTACTTGCTCTTTCCCAGGTTGGGGGCCATCTTCACGCCTAGCATCCATGAGGAGAAGGCTCAATATCTCTCCCACTTCTTGGTCTGAGAAATCCCAGAGTAGAGCTTGGGTTGGCTCACTTAGGTCTCCTCCTCGTCACTGGGCACCCTTGAGGTCACTCCTGTGATTGATCTCATTGGAACCCCTTGCTTGTGAAGAGTGGGTTGTGGGGGATGGAGAAATGAGGGGCGCTTGAAAGCAAGAGTAGGGACAGGGGTCAACTAATTCTAGAGTCCTCTTAAGAGAACACATTGCAGTTAACTATGACAAAGTGTGAGGGGAGGTTCCAGTGTTCCATTGCAACTTGAGCCTAATTTCTAGCTAAGTATTTTGTCTACAGTGTACACTTAGTGTATTTGAATCCCCGCCAGTCTCAAACATTAAGAGACACCGTGTCTATTAGAGTTTACTAGAGAATTGTTCAGGTTTACCTCATTTGTAGGGAGATGACTACTGTCTGAAAGCAGGAGTGTTGTAGTCAATAAAACTCCCAGAATCCTGACCGTTTGAAATACTGAATAGAAATGTTAAGAGATCATGTAAAATATGTCAGCTAGTGTATTTAAATTTAAACTATGTAACAATTAAAGTTTGTATTAACACTGCCATTACTTCAGTAGCTCCAGACTTATTCCTTAATTATCTTTTATGTGATAGAATTGAAAATCAAATATCCTTAATAGATAAATTAAGATCATAACAAGTATTTTTTTCAAGATGATTCTTGTCTTTACAACTGGGTTTCATTCGATTTATTCATAGTTGGCCATCTTTCTTCATGGATTCCACACCCAGATCAAAAAAAAAATTGAAGTTGCATCTGTACTGAGCATGTGCAGGGCTCCTTCCCCATGTTGCTAATACTTAAGCAACGCATACGAGAACCGGTTACATAGAATTCCATTGTATTAGGTATTATAAGTAATCCAGTGATGATTTAAAACATAGGGCACCATGTGCATGGGTTATACCCACACAGTACAGTTAAAGGACGTGAGCATCCATTCACAGAGTGTGGTAACTGCAGGGGGTCCTGGAACCAATCCCCCGTGGAAACTGAGGGACAACTGTATTTGATTTTGTCAAATAATTTAAAATGCTGAATACTTATGGTTAGGGAATTCTTGATGTCTTGCATTTCACATAAAAAATTCAGGCCTTTTACTAAAATATGTTTAACCACACAGAGCTGCATTTAACTTCTGGATCTGCCAGAGAGTATCTCTGTGATCTTGGGCAGCAGAATTACCCAACTCCTCCTATACTGGGAGCTTTATTAAGATCAATGCGTATTATCCATGAAAACCTGATTTTCACTTAATAAGTCTCAGCGGTATTAGCTTTCCCTATCCTTTCTCCTGATCAGCACAAAAGGCCGTTCATTGAACAAAATTTTAATATTTGGGGGGAATTATTTCTTTTTAAAAAACTAACTAATTAATTTTTATTTTATGTGCGTTGGTGTTTTGCCTACATGTATGTCTTTATGAGGTTGGATTTCCCTGGAACAGGAATTATAGACAGTTGTGAGTTTTCATGTAGGTACTGGGAATTGAACCTGGGTCCTGCTTTTAACCACTGAAACATCTCTTCAGGTCCAAAATTATTCTTTGAAAATCAAATTCTAACTGGCACTTGAATCCGTGCTAGCCATCAATGTCTCTTGTATGCCGACAGCGAGAAAATTCCAGTCTTCAGATGTAATTGATAGATAATCTTTAATAGTGCCCTTAACTCTCTATAAAATCATCATATAACCAGCGAGGTCATACGCAATCTCTAATAACACTTTAAACAAGCAATAATATGGGCACATGTAAGTGCTACCATGATTATTATCGATGATGATACTATTGGTTAAGAGGAAAACCAACCAAGTAGGAATAAAGTAGACTAGGCCTCAAGTTGTAAACTACCCCAATTCAGTAGAGGGGGTGCGGGGGTGGAAGCAGGATGAAAATCTTACCTGTAATGAAGGGGTGTGTCATTGCCCCCCATTGTGTCCCATCCTCAGGATCACGAAGGCTGTGTTTACAGTGCAGTCTGCAGATTGGCGTGCCTTCTTCTGGGCAACCACTGGCAGTTGTTTCCAGAGTGGATGCTGCAGCATATAACCCCATGAGATGTAGTCGCTGTCTTCCAGCCCTGACCTTTCCCCTGTGGTCAAGAGTTTGGGAAGGACTTGGGACGGAGTCTGGGTTAGTAAGATACAGCGTGATTTTCTTTATCAGAATGGGAATCAGAATGGGAAGGCTGTGTGACTGTGTGTCACAGTCATGAGGATTCTGACCAGGAAACAGAATAGGGAAGAAGCACAGAACATGCCATGGGGGCCCCCTTTCACTTCCTCACGGGGCTTCTGTATCACTTGTAATTTGAGCATCCTTCCAGAGTATCCGGAAGACACGGGTTTCATCAGAGCCGGGCTGGTCTCAGTTTTCAATGTTACTTTCCAAAGTGGCTAACGTGCTTATGGATAATGTTTCAGTAGAGCCTTCGGAGCTGCGTTCCAGACCCTCTACACCGCGTGGATGACAACATACCTGTCTGTACGGCTCATACCTTGTATACCTCAGTCTTCAGTCGTGGGCCAGGCTGAGCTTCGAGCACCTTCTGCAGCCACCTACCTCTGTACTGCTATCTCTGTGCCACAAAACCCAGGGTGGTCCCCACTTTCTTCTCAGGTTACAGATGCTCCACCTTCTCCTTCCTGCGGGCTGTGCACTGGCCACAGTTGTGGCTGAAGAGAACGGGCGGGCGGGCGAGCTGAGGACAATGCCCTCCTTGGCTTCCGTGCCCCATTTACAAGCTTTAGTATGTGGGAATGGTGTAGCTTGGGGTGTTGGGAAAGGGATGGTAATGAGTACCTCAGAGTCTTGTACTGAGCCTGGGGGACTTCACATTTTGGCCAGATGCCAGCCCTACTGGGTAATGGCTAGATACAGATAGTAATTTCAAGAGAAGGGAGTGTGGATTGAGAGGGAAGACTCCAACGACCCAGATCCCATGAACAAGTATTGTCAGCTGCCTAACAGTGCCCTCACACATGTCAAGGACAATAAGAAAGCCAAGTACAGATTTGCTTTGGAAATCACAGATCCCATTTTTTCACATCATGCGAAGGAACAGGCAGTGGTCCTAGAAAAGAATCAAACCAACTTAACCCAATTTGTCACCAAATACAACAACACATATCCCTAAGTAATTGAGTGGGGACATTTGTAGTCTCCCCTCCCTCAGCCTGCTTGCTCAGGGGTGGAGTTTCCCGCTCAATCGTTCTGCCACGCTTACTGCTGGAACCTGCCACTTTGCTGTTCCGAAGCCATCACGTGATCACCCTGCTACTGGACTCCAAGATTATTTGGCGGGAATTGGGCCCCTCCCCCTTCCTTTATAACTGAGTGCCAAAATAGTAAAAATTGAACCTTGAGCAGAGAGCTTTGTCTTGGTTCCTTCCTTAACTAGCGCAGCCCAGCCCCTCTTCTCTTCCAGGTTTCCAAAATGCCTTTCCAGGCTAGAACCCATGTTGTGATCTACTGGCCAGACACAACAGACATTCTAATAAAATTCTTCAGGGACGTAAGTCACGTCGGCAAGATAACTTTTTGAGGTGCTGTTTTACATTATTGCTCAAACTTGATAAATCTCTCATTTGGCTATATAAAGTTAAAGACGATTCTGAGAGCTGCACTGTATCTGATGTCCATTGCTCTAAAGACATCATGTGTCTGTCCAGGACACAAGGCCTATGAGGGTGCACTCCAAGATATTCTCCTTCACGGTGCCCACTGTGTCTCCAGTGGTGTCTCCATTGTGTCCCCAGTTCTGAGACAGTTGTAAACTATAGTATCTATCTAATAATATCCTCATTTATTATCCTTAGGCAACTTTTCCTGGAACTGACCTAGAATATGTATATATATGGCTCACAGTCCTGGGAGAACTCTTTGGTACAAACTGTCACTCTGTGTGAGTGCATATCAGGCTACATCAGGCATGTCAGTCTGTCTTCATGGCTTGCCTGTTCTGACTTGAGAGTCACTAAGGCCCAGGGAAACGCTGACATGTGTAGTCTAACCACCGGTGGCTGCTATTTTGGGGCTGAGCTAGAAATTGGAAGTGGTTTTTCTTTTCTCTGGTTTTAGGTTGTTGAGTGTTCTTCTAGGTCAGGTTCTCTATTAAGCCTTCTGTGTTCTCTCTTCTACAGTATTGCCACAACGATCCTGTAAGCGATGGCCCACCATCACCTTCATTTTACTCGCAGAGAAATTAAAGCTTAAAGAGCTGGAAGTGGGGGGGGGGGCAGAATGTAAACTCCTGGGTGAGCCTGATCAGAAATCTCAGTTCTTTGCCTCTGTGTTGAACTTGACGTTTTTTATAATCAGAAGCACACACACACCCCTACACACACACTATTTACTCTAAGAATAAACAGTAAACATCCTGGCTGCACACGACAGGCGAGGGGAAGGCACATATCAAGTGTGTGCACACAACTCCAGGCTCATGAACCAGGACTACAGTCTAACAAGCTGGTTGTGGAGAAAAGGGACCAGTTTAAGTCCAGGCTCACCATTTTTAATCAGCTTAAAAATGTTTCATTATTTGAAATTTAGAAATACTTTAGAAAAAAAGAATTAGGAAATCGGCATTGAAATTATTAGAATGATGAAAAGTAAATCTTTTGGAAATGAGAGTGTAAGTTAGTTTAGTTTTTGCTTCCCCCCCCCCCCCCGAAGAAGTTCACAGAAAGCTTAAGCCATGGGCCATGGTTTTGAAATAAAGGAAGAATTATGGAGCTGTTAGTGGAAGCAGCTCTTCTCCGATCTCAAACCACATCTGGAATACTGCGTTTACTTCTGGGTACCACATTTAGGAGAGACCTTGACCAAGTTGGGTGTGTCAGACATGGCTGAATATAATGGAGTTTACCTAGAAGGGGTGACACATGGGTCTTAGTTAAAGAGGCTCTGGCTGCTCCAGAAAGGGGGCCTGGAGAAGACAAAAGGTCTGTATGCCAACCTGTGAGGCTTTGTCATGTTGAGGAGGGATAGGACTTGTTCTGTGTCACACAAGAAAGCAGAAGTTGTTGCTTCTAGAACAAGCAGTAAGTATAACTAACGGAGGTCCCTGGGACCAGCCAAGTAGAATGTTCTGATCTACAGTTTAAAAGGTAGACTTTTCTTAGCCATTTTAGCATGATAAGGGTCACCTCTGTTTCTCTTTTCCATTGGCTCTTGATGCTGAGCTTGCTGGGTGCAATGAAAGAAGCGTACACGGAAGCTGGCCTCACAATGGTACAGTCTACTCTCCAGCATAGTGCCAGACTCAAGCAAGCCTGAATGCTCTGTGTAAAATGAGACAGTCTGAGAATTAAAGAGATTAATGGAAAAAATCTAAATATTAAAAATAAAATAAAGATGTTTATTTAAAAAATTTAAAAAGTCTTACTATGTAGACCCAACTAACTTCAAATTCACAGAGATCTACCTATTTCTCCATCCCAAGTGCCATGATTAAGGGAGTGTACATCTCAACTGGCTATAAGAGGCTTAAAAAGTTTGTGTGTGTGTGTGTGTGTGTGTGTGTGTGTGTGTGTGTTCACATGCAGGTGCCATGTGAGTGCTGGTGCCCAAGGAGTCTAGGAATGAGTATTGAGTTGGTGCTACAGACAGCAGTGAGCTGCCTAACACAGATGCTGGGAACAAAACAGACATCCTCATCAAGAGCAGTGTACACTCCTGACCTCTGAGCCATCCACAGACTGACAAGGTAGTATTCAAGGCAGTGTCTGGAGACCTCTCTCCCCATTAAGAACCAGTGATACACCTTATGTCATCTTTTGTATCTCCTCTGTCACAGACATTTACTCTTTTGCTCAATAAATGTGTCTCCACAATTATATAATGTTGTATTGCCTTGAAATTTACTTTTCAAAAAAGTAAATTTTCCTGTTTCATAATTGCTTACTTGGAAGAATTCACTAGAATAATATAAATTCCTCCCCTCAAATATTTATAAATGGGTAGATAACTTCAGACAACCTGAACAGATAGCATGAGGTCTAGGCTTGTACTTTGTAAAATAACTCCAGCATCCAACATGACCTTGTGTAAATGAAATTAGTGAGGTGCTCTGGGCCCCAGTCCCTTCATCAGTAAAGGGCTGTAATAACTCTTGCCTCATGGCTCTTACGAGAATTAACAAGTTAACATTTGTTCAGTTCTTTGAGGTCCTTGGATGAAAGGTGTCTTATAAATACTAAGCACCATTATTAAGATTTAATGACCATATCTGTACTTATGGTACCCAGTGTCCTAAGAAACAAAAGCTGTTCATGGCCACAGAGAAGCACTAACCGTTGGCTCACGGGTACCTATGAAGATGCAAGCTAGAATTACCGAGACACCATTGTGTTTTATTATCAGCTTTAAAGAAACTGCAGTTGTTCAAGCTAATATTTCTCTATAGATTCAAGGGTAGTTTTTTTGCAGGTGTTAAAACATTTTCATCTCAGTGTTAAGATTTTGAAATCTTTACATTATCTACTTACTCTTAGATAACTATATTGTCATATTGGTAACATGGGCTAACTGTGGTCATTGTGCCTTTTGCACACAGCGGCTTTTATCCTTAACATGAGAACAATGTAAAGCAGGTCCAGCCATCTCTCCGCTCCCTCCCTCCTCCTTTCTAATGCTCATGGCCCAGTGCCTCCACAACCTGATTCACTCTTTCTCCCACTCCACAAGGAAAGCTGACATTCATGGGAGAGTTGGGAAGACAAAAAAAGTTCTTCTTTGATCTCCGATGACAAACATTTAGAAAAAAAGAAGAAAAAAAGATGTCAAGAAGAGAACCATGACCAGCTCAGAACTGTCACCTCTCTGTCATCTGTCACAGGGTGGAGAGGCGCGTGCTTCAGGAGAAAAGACGAAAATCGCCCAACAGAGAAACAACGGTTCTGAACAAGTCGTGTCATGGATGACGCTTACCTGATCAATAAGTGTGAGAAGATGCTGGGCTTGAGTAATACCAATTATGCAGAACGATTATTCCATTTCACCCTCTAACTTGCTCAACATTCTGACACTATCTGTGAGAGGCCATACTGAAAAATCTCCTGGGAAACTGTTTATTACTGTCCAGTGAAGCTAAACTGTGCATCTAGCAAAAGGGTCAATGTGTCTGTCTACACACTGGAGAAATCCTGTCTGGGCAAGCACAAGAAAACACACCTGGAGGGACATCCCCAGGACTGTTTGTCTGCAGTGAGGAGAAATTATCCACACGGCAAACACAACTCTAAACGTCCATCAGAGAGAAGCCACTGAATAAACTGTGGGTGTTCAGGGACCGGAACTCTTCACAGGAGAGGAGAGCCAACAGTTCTCTGGCCACAAGTGCCATTTTCTGTGACGATGGAAAACTCTCATAAACATGCTGGGCAGGACAATGGTAAACCTGTGGAGGTACATAAGAAACCACGCTTACCCGATGCTCAAAACATCTTAAAATGGGAAATGCTTTTATTGAGAAATATTTAAATTATAACCAGCAAGTGCAGCCTAAATGTCCAGTCTTGAGAGATTCTCTTTGTTAACCTAGCACCTTGGCACCACTTTAAAACTGGTCCCGTGGTTGCCATGGTTGCCATTGGTTCAATCAGGAGGTCTACAGAATTCTGTCCAAGTGGGCTTGAAGATCTTCATAGCCTTCCCAGAAGGCTTTGTTCCTAATGGAAACAATGGGAGCCACATGTGTCATTCAATGCTTTCGGTAAAAAGAGAACAGGTAAAATACATTTTAATAGCAGATTTCCTTTACTGGAGTGTAGTCAAACTATTCAACATTTCAAGTCAATTTAAAGCCCTAAAGTTCATTTTTATAGTAAGTCTGTCACACAGAGTATCTTCCTATTTGGATGCTGAATTTTCATTGAGAATATTGTATCTGCATTTATATTTCATCAAAATTACAGTGGCAAACAGATTTTCATAGAAAACTTGCTTAAAACGTACTTAAAAATTAATAACTGAGTGGAGTCCTGGACTTTAGAGTAAATTAGAATTTAATTAAAGTTAAAGTGTAAACACATTTCAATCCTAATCCATGGTTTGAAGAAATTATTTCTACTTGGTAATATTCTTTTCTGGGATTCTTATTTTTAATCCTATTGAAATAAATCTAAAAAACAATATTAAGGAAACTTTGGGGGGGAAAGGCTGTTTCTTGGAGCCACCTGCAACAAAGAGTGTGGGGCCAAGTGTAGAGGCCAATAAAGATAGGAGTATGTGGTGTGTGTGTGTGTGTGTAAAACAAAGAAAAAGAGGTCAGAAATTCAAAAGGGAGCATGGGGGTGTATGGGAGAAGTTGGAGAGTGAAGGAAAAGAGGAAATTATGTTATTATATTTTTTAAATATTATAAAAAGGCTGCCTGACTCAATAGTATATTCTACAGAGTCAACCACATTTTCATTATGTCTAATGCCAGCTTTTATGCACACAATAGGGCACATGCACACAGAGGAGAGAGAAGGTAGAGAGAGAGAGAGAGAGAGAGAGAGAGAGAGAGAGAGAGGTGGAGGAAGGGACGGTAGAAGGTTACACAGAAAGGGCACAGAGTGCCTCCTTAAGAAAATGACATCAACACAGCCTTTGAAAATATTGGTAATTAATAAGCTAGGCACTGGCAATTAATATGTGTAGAGATGGGGCGCCTACTGTTCTCAGAGCCATAGCTCATTTAAAATACGCACCCTGTAATTTATGAGTGATATTTAATACCTCGGTGACCATAAACCTCAATGTTTTATTACCACTGCTTAGCATACCTTTGATGTGCTGCCCGGCACTACACAATCCAAAACAAATTACTTTCAGGAAGCTGGATACTATATAAATGCAGGAAAGTCATAAATAATGCACAGGAGGAACATTTTCTGTGGGTTCTGACACACCACAATGGGGCTCTGTGAGCCTGACTTCTTCAGCATCTCGCTGGACCAGGATGAGGGGCGGGAAGGCCGTCCGTCTTAGGAACCGCTGTCACACAGGGTGGGAATGTGGACTTCCAGGCGCTGACTGATACCACTGTGTAAACCTGCAGCGGAGGCAGATGTAAATCAAACGAGGACCCTCTAGGAAGTCAACGTCTTCTTAATAAACTACAGATGTGCAAGAAACAGACCTCTCATTCACGCTGGTGGGCCCTTCCCAGTCTTCCTTCCTAGTATCGCATGAGCATGGCTGACTTCCGAGCTCGCTCTTAACTACAGTTGGTTAAAGTTCCGCGGTCTCTCTGGGGCCCTTAAGTCCCACACCTACTGCCCTCAAAAATGAGGTATTTTCTCCCATCGTTGAGACATGGAAGTTCCCCATGCAAAACTTCCTCCACATCCCTCCCCAGGATACTCAGACAGACCCCGCTTGCCCCATTCTCACTGCCTCTGCCTTTACATGAGGGGCCATCCGTTCCAAAGGTACAATGCCTGTGTCCTTGGTCACACTCCCTCCCCTCTCTTAACATCAAGATCTTCACATTCTCCCCTTACATTCTTGGTCTCCCTTCGGCTGCTTTCTTTCCATCTAGAGCAAGAGTGAATAAATATGTATGTTTAAAATAAAATGTTTTTTTAACCTTTTGCCCACGCCTTCAACTTGCTACTTCAATAGATCAAGCTGAAAATCTTGGCATCATCTGTAGCTTCCCCTCTTGTCCTCAGATCTCCTGTTTCTCTATAGCCTATGAGCTGTCTCCATCTCTGTACCCTCCTCATACAGCTACTGCAATGCCCTCGGGAGCTATCCATTCCCATCACGATTGCTCCTCGAACCCCAGCCTAGCATCAACACCTTTTCTCCTAAGTTCACTTTCTTGGTAAACCTTTTTAACCAACTCCTACTGTGTGCTGGTTAATCTTGACTATCAACTTGATAGATTTAGAATAACCATGGAAGCAAATTCCTGTGCGTGTCTTCTGGGAATCTGCTAGACAGGGTTTAGTAACTACCCTAAATATGGGTGGCACCACCTCAAGTGTTCGAGTATCCAAGCTAAAGAACTGCATATAAAAAATAAAGCAAGCTGAGCTAAGCAGTCCTCCCCCTGCCCCTCCTCCCCTCCTCCTCACTCCTCCCTTCCTCTTCCCCACTCCTCCTCCTCTCCCTCCTCCTCCTCCTCTTCCTCCTCCTTCCTCTTCTTCTTTCTTCTTCAACAAAGTTTCTCTGTTATATAGAGTGTCCTGGAACTCACTATGTAGACCAGTCTGGCCTCGAACTCACAGAGATCCAACTGCCTTTGCCTCCCTAATGCTAAGATTAAAGTAGTGGTGCACCACTACAAGCACCCTCTCTCTCTGCTTCTTGAACACAAAGCAATGTGAGCAGTGCTCTGCTACCACTATGTTGTTCCTACCATGACCCAGGACTCTCAGACTACAAGCCAAAGTAAAGCCTTATGTTTCTTTTCAGGTGATTCGTCACTGCTAGGAGAAAAGCAACTAATACAAACTGCCTGCAGATTGCAACACAGCTTACGATATGAAAACATAACACAGAGGCAGCTCGGCTGGTAAAGTACTTGCCTGGCATGCACAGAGTCCCGAGTTCCCTCCCAAGAACTCCATAAGCTGGACATGGTGCTACATGCCTGTAGTTTCAGAATGTGGTAGAGGGAGGAAAGATCAGGGGTTAAAGATCATCCTCTGCTACATAGCAAACTCAAGATCAGCCTTGGATACATAAGACCCTGTCACCTAAAAAGAAAGGATGGAAGGGAGTGAGGGAGAGATGGAGGAAAGAGAAAGGAAGAAAAGAGATAAAGACGACAAAACAAGATAGATAGGAATGACATCTGAAAAGTCAAGTTGACATCTAGAGATACCTCCAAGTTCTTGACTTCCAAGCTCGAATTCCAATCCATAGGTAGCTTCGCCCCAGGCTTCCTGCCTGTGCTGTGCTTAATCTAGAAAATGGGACTTTTATAAAGTGTAGACCTAAAAAGACTGTCTGTGTTCAGATCAGCAATGTGGTGCTCTGAATTTTTAAGTTCTATAATTGTAGAGGCCTTGAACTACCAGCCATGACTTGTGAAACCCAAGGAAAGACTCCTTTTATTGACTGCAGCAAGTGGCTTATAAATCTGTTGGTGACATGACAGGGAGCACATACTTTTCTACTCTTTGTCACTCTGAGTATACAGTCCCTATGAGTAGCAATCTGCCAACATCTAGGTAAAGCTACCTTGAATTTCAGGCAATGCCACTTTAAACAATTTGACCATAGGACGTGAGAGGCTCTCATCTGCCACCATGTGGTACAGGAAGGGCAGGAGCCAACCAGAAGCTCCCACCCACTAGGGCCCTGGTGGCATGGGCTCAGGAGATCTGTCCCTAATGGTGTGAGCTCAAGAGAGCCAGTCTTGCTCCTTCCAACTTCTTCAGGCAGGAGAGCTGGTCCTGTCCCTTGACTAGGCAAAGATGAAGAGCTAGCCCTGGTGACAAGGGCGTAGGAGAACTAATGGGCTGACCAACTCGGCTTCCACCCAGGCCCAGATCCAAGGCCTGGCCCACCGCAGTATCTACCCCATCTATGGACTGCTGGACTGTGGGAGGGGGCCGGTCCTGTAGACCCAAAGCTGCTGCATCTCCATAACACAAGGTAACAATAGGACTCCCAGGGGAGTCCCAATGAGGATCCAGTATTGATAGAGTAGCAGAAGCCAGAGGCCTCTAACCAGACCAGTGACTCAATGCAATGAACATTTGCAAATAAATCTGTTCAGACAAAAGCAAATACTCTGTGGTACACCATGACTCAGCACAGCTCCCATGATGAGATGGTTTTATTATTATTGTTATTATTATTATTGTTATTGTTATTGTTGTTTATTATTATTTATATTAGTGTTTTGTTTTCTTTTGTGGGGAGGTTGCTGGAGCAGAGGGTAGGTAGATATGGAAGGGTTTGAACATGAACAAAATTGAAGTGCATGAAGTGAAATTCACAAAAACATCAATAAAAAGTTTAAACTATTGATCACAGATATATTTGCAAAAGTGCAAAATAATGTGTGGCATGATTATGTCATCTTTCTGCATCATTCATTCTAACATAGTGGTCCCCAACCTTCCTGATACTATGACCCTTTAATATAGTTCCTCATGGTGTGGTGACCCCACACAACCATAGCATTATTTTCATTGCTACATCATAGCTGTAATTTTGCTACTGTTATGGATTGTAATGTAAATATCTGTGTTTTCTCATGGTCTCAAGTGACTCTTACGGAAGGGTCACTTGACTCCCCAAAGGGGACACAGCCCACAGGTTGAGATCTGCTATTCTAGCACATTCTAAAAAATATTGAACAAAGCCAAATAATTACCAATAGAAAATTAGTTAATACATTATACGGAGTTTATGGAAAGAAATGTCAATGCAAGAAAGATATCAACACAAATATCTAAAGGTGTATTTGATGCCAAAAATCAGGGTGTGACTGCGTGGATGGCATGTAGAAGCTTGGGTTCGAAGCTGAGAGGCGTTGGTGGGTTCTGCAAGGATGGACTACTGGGCGTAGAATCATCACATGACTGTTGGAGCTGGTGTTTCTGTAGGTGACAAAGCTTCTGAATGCTCAAGGGCACTGGGAGATGACCTTGATGACCGCCTCACACAAGCGGATGATGTATGGTCCAGGGGCCAGAGCCTCTCTTGGCCATTTGCCTGTTATTTTTGTGTGTTCTTCCAACATAACCAGTGATTAATAATGCTGGCAGGGCAGAAATGGAGATGCTGAGTGAGAAATAAACACTGGCAAATAAAGAGCTTGGTACTTTCCCCCTACTCTTTCAATGAATGAACAGCTAACTGGGCCAAAATGTGGATAGTGAGCTACCAAGGAGCACCCTTGGCCTTCTGCAGGATGGGTGAGGTGGAGACCAGACTGATTTGACACAGCACTCTTGAGGGGGAGCAAGTTGGGATTTCTCCCTGATGCTGAATCGCGTGGCCTTAAGAGGCCACTATTTCTGGTGGCCAGCTGTTTCCACTTTCCAGCCCCCAGTTTCCTACAGTCATCGTCCGAGGGCCAGTGCTGAAGGCCGGATCTGGCTAGGCAGCAGGGTGCATTTTATGCCAAGAAAGACAACCGTTCGGGCCATTTTCTTGAGTCAACTGTGGCCAATAGTGAAAATGTGGCTTTGTGGTGAGACCCCAGAGGAACCCTTGGAGGAGTATGTCTCCCAGAATTCGTCCATCGTGACAAGTTCTAAAGCATCGCCTTGTGAACTCTGCCCTATACCCTTATCTGTGAAGGGGAGGAAAGGCTACTCTGGCTCTCCCTCAGGCCCATACCTCAGCTCACTTCTCTTTGTACCTTGGAGTTTGGAGAGAGGCCTATTTTAAATGCCTGTCCTTTAGTCTAGAGTCATTTACCACAAGAAATCTTAAAAATCAATGAGGAGTTTATGTACACATTGTCTATGATGGCAAAAGAATAACAAGTTGCCCTCAACTAAGTCTCAGTAGAGTAGAAATATCTTAGCCAAGACATGAACTGAGCCCTTCAGGTTAGGTTCATGTCACCTCAGGTGACTTAGATACATAGGGAGGGGAAAAGTTGGTTTTCTTTAAGAAATCTCATTATAAGAAAGTCCAAACTTGGGGGCTGGAGAGATGGCTCAGCAGTTAAGAGCACTGACTACTCTTCCCAAGGTCCTGAGTTCAAATCTCAGCAACCACATGGTGGCTCACAACCATCCATAATGAGATCTGACGCCCTCTTCTGGTGTGTCAGAAGACAGCTACAGTGTACTTACATATAATAATAAATAAATATTTAGGGGGGAGTGAACAGAGGTCCTGAGTTCAATTTTCCAGCAAGCACATGATGGCTCACAACCATCAGTACAGCTACAGTGTACTCATACATACATAAAATAAATAAAAAAATAAATCTTTAAAATAAAAAAAGTCCAAACTTACAAAATAACTAAATTCTTTGTGTTCAAAAGAATCTCTGAAGGTTAAATGTAAAGAATTCATCCAGTTGTTTTTCCAGTTAAATTCGTTTTCCTAATTTCTGCTTACAAATAGATCCTTACAAGATGTGCATTTTGTACAGTGAAGGAACACTGCACTTGAAATGTGCATGAGCCTGTGGAAGACACGCTAGCCGGGGAAGGCTGTGTATGTAGCTCAACGAGGAGTCCTTCATCTTGGTCTTTCTGATGTGGGTGTTCTACCTGTCTGCTTCCCACAGAAGCCTGCCCATGGAACGGTTAGACAAATTCTCCAAGCTTCTCTTTCATGACCCACCATCCTGTGGGTTCTCTTTACTCTCGTCATACCTGGGGTTCTCTGAATGGTCACGTCAGAGTAGACATATACCGTCTATATCTGCCAACAGCTATATCTGCCGACAGAGCTTGTGTAGCTTCACCTATATCACCTTGCGCATCTAAGGCAAACTGAACTATTTTCATCTCAATGGCAATGCTACGTTGGATGAGGACTAAAAGGCTTTGGAACTTACAAAAGACAAGTCACCTTTGTAAAGACTGTGCACACCCACTCTGTCTTTTTTTCTATAATATTTTATATAAAGATCTGCGTGGCAAAACATTAACAAATGTCTTCCACCTCCTCCAAACCTGTGGACCTCCATACTGGCTTGAAATCAAGCAAAATGCAGTAAATAGTCTTGATAGATGTCTAAAACTTCCAGTTTCTAACCTGCTCTGCTGAATCGTTTTATGTCAACTTGACACAAACTAATGTCATTTGAGAGGAGGGAACCTCAATTTTAAAAAATGGGCTGTAGGCAAGCCTGTAGGACATTTTCTTAATTAGTAAGTGATGGGAGAGGGCCCAGCCATTCCTGGGCTGGTGGTCCTGGGTTCTATAAGAAAGCAGGCTGACCCCATAGGAGGAACAACAATATGAACCAACCAGAAACCCCAGAGCTCCCAGGGACTAAACCATCAACCAAAGAGTACACCTGGAGGGACCCATGGCTCCAGCCACATATGTAGCAGAGGATGGTCTTATCTGGCATCAATGGGAGGGGAGGCTCCTGGTCCTGTGAAGGCTCAATGCCCCAATGTAGGGGAATGCCAGGACAGGGAAGCAGGAGTAGGTGGGTTGATGAGTAGGGGGAGGAGGGATGAGATAGGGGGTTTTCAGAGGGGAAACCAAGAAAGGGAATAACGTTTGAAATGTAAATAAAGAAAATATCTAATAAATTTTTTTTTAAAAAAAGAGAAAAAGAAAGCAGGCTGAGCAAACCATGAGGAAAAGCCAGTAAGCCACATGTCTCCATGGCTTCTATGTCAGCTCTTGCCTGTTTGAATTCCTGTCCTAACTTCCTTTAAAAATGAACTAAGATATGGAAGTTTAGGCCAAATAAACCCTTTCCTCCCCAGTCTGCATTTGCTCATGGTATTTATTATAGCAAAAGTAGCCCTAATCATGGTGTTTTATTATAGCAATAGTAACCCTGACTAACGCATTTAGAAAAGGTATCAGAATCAATGTTGTTGTTTGGTGCTGGTTGCAAGTCCTTCAATAGGAAGATGGCGGCTGGAGGTTGCCACACTTAAAAATGTCAACCAAGTTATCATACTCAGAAACTGGAGGAGGGATTGAATTGTGTTGAATTGTCTATCCTTTATTTTATTTGAATCAATTCTCCTCTCGCTGCCTAAAAATGACTGAGTTGACTATGGATAGAGGCTTGGTGCCAGTGTCTGTTGATGAGAAACAGCTGGGGAGCCAAGGACGCTGCAGGGGAGGGCCTGGTTCCTCCAGTCTACAGAATCGGAGATGGCCAGAAGCATTGCTGAGGGTGTCTGTTTGTGACAAGTGTCATCTCAAATGGCTTTGAATGACAAATGGCTCTCTGCATTTATAATTTCTGTTTGTTTCTCTTGCTCTCTTTGCCCACATGCATATGAACGTGTCTAAAACACATAAATTCAGCAAAATTTAAATGTTCTGAAAAGCTCTTTCGAAAGGTACCCTACTATTGTGATTATTGTGAGAAAGTAGAAATCTGACCATCTAGAAGAAAGGCAATCTCTCTCTTGACAGCTGGGTGGGCCCTGTCCCAGTTTGAGGAGGCCTTTAGACCACCTCAAAGCAGCAATAATGCCAATATATTTTGAATATAAATGTAAAGTCAATGTTAGCTTTCCCGTGATTTTAGCTAAGCACAATATACAATGCTGAGTCCAGGAAAAGCACTGGAGACTTAAGAACCCCACTTTTGCCACATGAAAAATCTGAAGATACCCGACTCGGTTCTCACGTGGACAGTTACATATTTTGCTTCTCGTGTCATGTCAACAGCACAGAATGTGGGAAAGTCCTCAGAGCTCCTCTCAATATGAAAGTAACCAGCTAACCTATGGCAAATAAGGCCAACCTCCCTGCCAGTGGGATGTTATCACAGCTGGATGAGATTTGTCCCGAACTGTTAATCATCTTTTCTATATTAATTTGCTCCAGCGACCTTCTTTCTATGCCCACACTCACTAGTACATCTTCCCTGAGAGGCCATATCCTTTCCTTGATCCTGTTTTAATCTAGGAGAAGTTTTAGGAAGCAGTGGACCCTGTGATGACCCAGCCAACAGTCAACTCAAATGAAGTCAAATATGAATACATGCGAAAAGGAAGAAAGCATGAACCGCAGTGGAAGATTAAAAGGGCTAGGATATGTTTTGTTCTTTTTTAAACCATGGCTATTCATATTGATGAGAATTGTGTTTTTGTGGTGTCGAGTCGCAGAGACTAATGAGGAGGGGATAGCGCCCGAAGGCAGAAGGGCTTCGAAGCACCATAAATTACTGAGAAGTGGTGTGGTTGGAAACTGTGATGAGCTGCATATGTTTTGTTTGATGGGGGAGTGGCTACCACACTCCCGGCGATTGGTGCCTGCAAGAGCCCAGCACCAGAGTTCTTAACCTATTTCCAACAGAACCCAATGTCCCGAGAATACAGTAGATACAGTAGAACGCTTCCAAATGTGAACAGAAAACAAGCAAACAAACAAACCCTCAAATACTTCTAAACAAGTTGAACTGTCCCATGGGCTGCTCTACAGGTGGGGGGGTGGGGGTGGGGTGAGGAATGTGCCATTAACCAGAAGCAAGCATAGGGTAAATGCTTAGTCATAAAAGCTGTTAGAGTCCTTTCTAACTCCAATATTCTCGTTGAGGGCTGATGACCCCAGACAAGAGTCACATTTACTAACAACCAAGAGTCCTGTCCCTTATTCCGCAAAGTGTGATTTGTGTATCAACAGTTCAGCTCAAATGTCTCAATCTGTCCCCTGAGCGTCAATTCAGGAATTTCTTGTTGTTTTCAAAGCCCATGAGAACATGGGTTAAATTAAGCCATATGCTTTTGATAGCCAGGTCTCCACATCTGGCCAATAGTCTCTTTCCAGAGCTGTTTATCACCTCATACATATTAATCAGCCTTGACTATCTATTTTTCCACATGGCCTAAATAAGCCACTAACTCCTTCAATATAAAGACCATATTCTGGCATTTACCGAATACCACAAAAATCACTCAGACCCACGATTCCCTTGTGTGTTTAAATGAATGGCTGATGAGCGGAGCCTCAGTCACAGGCTCGATACTGAGGTGGGGTTCCACGAATTCTTCACCCGAGTGGCTGCTGACACAACCCCATTTCGAGCCTTTCACATACCTGAGAGCTAACCTATACCTGAAAAAGCCATTGAGAAAATATGTTTATAGGATCAATGGATGATGACAAAACCCAGAGAATAAGAGAATCAGTGCTTTGTTATTTTATGGCCAGTCTTTCTCAATAGATCAACATCTGTTATTCAAAATCCCTTTGGCCCAAACCTGACAGAGAAAGGGCACTGCCTCACTCCCCTCCCCCCACAGGCCTCGTGAGGTCTTCACAGAGAGGCGCAGGTCGGGACTGGGAGTAGGCAATAGGCAATGTCCAGACATTTTAAAATTAGGAGCCCGAGGGCACTTGCCAGGGTTCCAAGGCCATTTGGACGTGCTCTCTGTGTAGGTGCCTCTGATTCCTTGGGAAATGTTTCCTGTGTTACTTTCCTTGTTGTTATGACACATAAAAGACAAGGTGAAAACTCAAGGGTGGGGGAAGGGTTTGGTTTGGCTTCTAGGACCCACGCCTGGGAAAGGTGTGTCATCGGGAGCATGCGTCAAGCCAGTCACATGTGTCCTCAGTCAGGAAGGTGAGAGTCATGAATGTTCATTCTCTTGTACCTTTCTCTTTGCTATGCGTCTGAGACCCCAGTCCGTGGCTTGGTTACACCCATATTCAGGGTTTGTATTTCCATCTTAATTATCATAATGAGAGTCCCCCCATAGTACCCAGCCATGAACCTAATGTAGAGAAAATGTTATAGGCACAGTCAGAGGCTGGGACAAGGTGAGTCTCCATCCTGTCAGCGTGACATTTTGATGTTAACCCTTGCATGACTTTTAAAATGCCTCTTGAGGAGACCACTTTCATTCTTACTTTTAATTCTTGTTATTCTTGGATATGAAATGGTATTTATAGGTTCAATTTACTTTCCTTATATTGACTAAATGTATTCTTGGACAGTTTAATCCCTGTATATAAAGCATTTTGAATCTCCTCAGTTCCCACCCTCTCTCATCTCTCTCCCTTACCCTGCCCTCCCCTCCCCTCCCTACACTACAAGGCCCTTTCCCACACTCACATCATCCTGTTTTGTTTTGTGATCAACTGATTTTAACCTGGACCCTCAGTGTGACCTTGGGTTTTGAGCCATCCTGATTGGCTCACCATTTCATACACAACAGGAGAAAAATGATTTCTCTCCTTCTTAGCAGTTCAGCAGGGAGGACTAATTACCCAATCCAAGGTCCCATTCACACTGGCCTAGCGTAGCCGACACTAGATCATATTCATAATGGCTGTGTCGTGCCCTGAAGATTTTACAGCCTTTCTCCCTGTCCTTGGGCTCCTAATTTTTTTCTACTCCTTCTGAGACTTGGGGTGGGGGGTGGTTTGAGTGTTTTCTTTAAAGCTGAGCATTTCATCCTATTCTTATTCCCAGCACCTTGAATAGCTAGACATTTCTTCATTTATTCCTCATCATCCTAAATGCTGGGCCAGGAGACAGGGCATATGCAGGTTGCAAAAGGTTCTGTGTATGGTAGACTCTGTGTGTGTGTGTTTGTGTGTGTGTGTGTACATACACATATGCGTGAACGCATATGTATGACTATAGATGGGAGGGGCATTTGGTGCACTGCATCACTCTCAGTTTATACCACTGTTTCTCTACCTTCCCAACACTGCAACCCTTGAACACAGCTCCCCATGTTGTGGTGACCCACAACCCTAAAACTTTTTCATTGCTATCTCCTATCTGCAATTTTGCTGTCGTGAATCACATGTAAACATCTGGTATGTGACCCTCAAGGGGGTCACACCCTCAGGTCGCGAAACGGTTTATTACAGTTCTGGGGATCAAACCCAGAGCTTCTTCATGGTAAGAAAGCTCTCTGTCAACTAAAATTATTCCGTTAAATTATCCTACAAAATGAGGCATTTTAGGATGGCATCTTCACATATGCACTTGTTCACAGTCACCCCAATACCCTAGCTTGTCCCCCACCACCTCTCTTCCTAGTCTCCTTCCTCTCCCCACTAAACAATCTCCCTTTCACCTTCATGCCGCTTAAATTCCACACAGAAGAGAAGACACACATGATGTTTATCTCTCTGGATCTGGCTTACCAGTGTGATGATGGGAGAGAGTATTTTGCCCTCTGTTCTTTGAACAAATGCATAGACACAGGAAACTGAGCTGGTAAAGTCCCTACAGTTGTCACAGTGTCTTCCCCCCACCCCCCATCAGAAGATCCAGCAGGAAGCATATCCTCCATTAAGAATATCAGTGGCATATGCATATGTTTGTGACTTTGCTCTGAAGAGCAAAGAAAAACACAATGTGCTATGTTATCGTATTAGGCAGGGAACAGAACTGGTAGCATGAATAGATATATTACATATGTAATATGTGTATATGTAATATACTTATGAACCCTCACGTGGTGTTAGCATCTGGACCGCCAATGGTTCAAAAGGAAGTTTAAGGGATAGCCAACATCTGGGAAACACAGAGTAACAGAATCTCTCCCTGCTTTTCTGTGGAAGGTGAGGGACCATACATATGATGAGAATCTAACAAAACTTGGTAAGTTACCTTCTGAATCGACCAAGATCTATTGCAAGCCCTTTAGTGTAAATCTTTCTAACTTCATGGTAATTAGCTTCACAGAGTGTTGCCAGCTGGCATTTTTTTTTCTATGCTGAGCCCCTTTCTAAGCACTCCTGGGAATGTCTGAAATATGAGATAAGCATTCATACCCCAAAGTTTTTATTAAAAAGTTTAATTAACCTAAATGTCAAATGCCACCTTCGTTGCCGTGCAGTAGGTAGACTGTGTGTACATCTGGGAGCTGGGACTGTAAAACCTACTTCTCTCCACTTCCCGAGAGGCATGGAATCCCTGGGGATGTGTGCCACCCTTCTTCAGCATTTGAAGTTCTCGGGACTCCAAACACTGCACACAGGAGATTGGTCAAGGATGATTTCCATCCCGACGTCTTCATGAATCTCTCTCTTCTCTACCAGTCCTGGACTTCCAATGCAGGTCATTCGCTACCTTCTTGGAAGCCTGGCTAAGGCGGGCTGGATTCATTTGCATCTTGGGTCAAACTGGTGAGTTGACTGAGGGTGGCTGGTCTCCAACAGCACCCTCCTTTAGTGGTGGGGGCTCTCTGATGAGCATTTCTATTCGCTCCAACTGATGGAATTCTCTTTTCTGGTGGTGATATCTAAGACAGTAAATTCTCTTTTCTGGTGGTGATATCTAAGACAGTAAAGATGAGAGAGACAGCAGAGGGTGGGTCCAGGGTCACTTTCATCTGTTCCTATTGGCCAAAGTAAATTTCAATCAAATCCCCTGGTGAAAGAGTCACAGACTGTTGTGGTTCAATCATTGTGGCTGCTGGGAACCAAATTCTGGTCCTCTACCAGTACAACAAGCGCTCTTAACCACAAAGCCATCTCTCCAGCTTCTAGATATGTCTCTTGGCTGCATATTCTATGCAGTTAGAATAATTTGATGTCCTCTTCTGGTCTCCATTGGCATCCACACATGTGCATATAAATACACATATAGACACATTAAAAAAAAACTCTTTAAAAAACAAACAGCTTTAAGTAACTCTCCTTGCAGATGATGTGTCAATGTAGGTCCGCAATGAGGGAGCATAATGGGAGGCTGTGCCTGCAGCAGGGGACATGGGGACATGCTGAACTTTCTATTCAATGTCTCTATAAACTTACAAATGTCAAGTTTCAAGACCAACAAAGACACCAGGGATGGAGACACATAAGCTCACATTGAAAAAGATGCCGAGCAGTGTGGGAAATGGGGTCATTTTACCTGAGGCCTGCCTAAGCCTGTGTTTACTAGTCACAAGAAACAATTTGACAACTGTGTTAGTTTGAGGACTCCTAGTACTAATCCGGAGGCAATGATCAAGCATGAGTGGTTTGTTAGTTTGATAGTGCTAAGAAATACAGGACAATGGAGACAGGCAAGGACAGAGGCAGTAAAGGGTTTGGGTAAGTGATGCTCGTCTGCAGTGATGCTTTGGAGCCTATACAGGGCGCATCCCACATGGAGAATAAGGGAGCCAGGGCTATTTTTACAGAAGTTCCTCTCATGTGCTGTAGAGAAGGGGGCACTTGTGTCCCAAGGCATCTGACCTGCTGAAGGAGCAGAACGGACTGCTGGTCAGGCTGCTCCCATGCACTGAAGAAGTGGGGGCAAAGGCTATGGTAAGGCACTGACTGACAGTGTCCTCTTAACATCCATAGCTACCCCTGACCATGTACAGTCCACTAAAGCCTAATCTAGGAGAAAGCTCACTTACATCCATGAACAACACCTTCCTCCATAACAGGTAACTCATGGGTGTGTTTTGAAAGTCAGATTGTAGAATGTATTTTTGGTGGCTTAGAGCGACACAGTGCTGGGTGTTCAAATCAAGACATTACAGTTTCCACTCACTCATTCTCCGGACATTTGAGTAGAAACGGCATGTCCTTTGAACTGTTCACTTGGGTCACTTCTTTTACACTTTGGCCACTGCTCTGGGCCTCTATGGCAGCACCCCTCCCCCACCCCCAACTACAAAGCAATAGCTACTTGACACGGATCGATCACTCATCCCACGGCGGCACAACGCAGCTCCCATGGTATGTCACCAAAACCAAAACACCGTTAAGACATTAAAAGAGGAGAAATCCCAGAACTTCTGTCTGTGGACCACAACAGGATTGAACTAGAGACCAGTTTCAGAGTGGGTAATAAAAGTTAGGGGAGAAATCACTAAAATTGAAACCAGGAGTTCGGTGAAGAGAAACCATGAAAACCAAAAGCTCTTTGAAAGAAATCACTAAAATTAATGAGTTCCAAGCCAGAAGGAAAGGGGTGGGGGCTAGAAATGAAAGCATATAACACTAGATAATGTGGAGTTTTTAAAAAATTATATAAAAAGACTGGTATGTCTCTGAAACACAAGACCTGACAAACTTCACGTAAGAAGTAATGGAGCACCTTCAATACACAGATGCAGATCAACTGGGCAGGATTTTATCATTTGAAAGTCTCTCTGCACGTGGTGTGTGCACGTGCCTGTGTATGTCTGGCCTCGTGCACAGATGGAGGCCAAAGGTTGACGGTGACTGTCTTCCTGAATCAGTCTCCACCCTATTTTTTGAGAACCTGAGAGTTCCTCTGAACCTGAGCATCCTGTTTCAGCATGACCGAGAGGCCACCAATGCCTGGGAGCCACATGCGTCTAGTTCCCTTCAACACTGGCGTTATAGACACGTACGTGGCTCCGTACTGGGTTTTGGCATGAGTGCTGGGGATCTGAACATAGGTCTTCATGCTTTCTTAGCAAGCACTTGGTTCACTAAGTCACTTCCCAGACCCCATTAAAGAAATGTAATCAATAATTTATTGCTTCCTGTGTTGGTTTTCATGAGTGTTCCTCGGACATCCCCAGGTTAAAGGCCAGGATGGCATTACTGGGAGGTGCTTTGGATCATTAGAAAGCAGGGCCTTATGGGACATCCTTGGGACATTCAAGCATGCTGGAAGAGGGTTGGGGACCCTAGTCTGTCTTCTCTCTTCCCGCTCTACTTCCTGACCTATGCCGTAAGTTTGTTCTACTACATGCTCCTGATATGGTAAGCTGCCCTTATCAAAAGTCCAAAGCAAGTCTATACTGACAACCTCCAGAGCCACAAACCAAATTAAACTTTTCTCTTCATAAATCAATTGCCTCAAGAATTATATATATATATATAGTGTGCTGTTTTTTCCCCCCTCTCATTGTTGGGATAAAATGCCAAGAAAGGAAAGGTTTGTTTTGACAAAAATCAACAAAAAACCCTTCAGTTAACACCATACTCATTGAGGAAAATAGCAAGCAGCTCTCCCGATAGGACTGGGAAAAAGGCATGGGCGGGTACCCATTTTTGGTCAGCATGGAACTACTGCTATGATAAGACAAGAATAAGAAATGCAGTCTGGAGGCTGGAGAGATGGCTCAGAGGCTAAGAGCACTGACTGCTTTTCCAGAGGTCCTGAGTTCAATTCTCAGCAACCACATGGTGGGTCACAACCATCTGTAATGGAGTCTGATGCATCTTTTGAAAGAAAGAAAGAAAGAAAGAGAGAGAGAGAGAGAGAGAGAGAGAGAGAGAGAGAGAGAGAGATGCAGGCTGTGAGGATTGGAATAGAGACGCTAAACTGTACTTGTTTATAGATGTACATGGGCAATCTGAGAGAATGAACAAGAAAAGGCCTGAAACTAACAGAGATTATAGTAAGGTTTTAGGACACAGATTAATATGTAATAACCAGCCCCCTCCCTATAAAGAAACAAGGGAGCAGAAAACACTGGTTGACCCACAACAACCTGTGACTCTTTCTCCAGGGGATTTGATTTTCTCTTCTGGTCTCCATTGGCACCCACACATGTGCACATAAAGACACATATGTACCCACATGTACACATAAAAAAATAAAAGAACTCTTTAAAAAAAAGCCTAAGTAAACTCTACTTGAGGATGATATATCAATGTAGGTCGGCATTGAGGGATCATGAGCGGCTGTGGCTGTGCCTGGAGCAGGGGACATGGGGAATGCTGGACTTTCTACTCAATGTCTCTGCGAACTTACAGTTGCTGTCTTAGGGTTTTACTGCTGTGAGCAGACACCATGACCAAGGCTTCTCTAATAAGGACAACACTTAATTGGGGCTGGCTTACAGGTTCAGAGGTTCCGTCCACTATCATCAAAGTGGGAACATGGCAGCATCCAGGCAGGCATGGTGCAGGAGGAGCTGAGAGTTCTACATCTTCATCTGCAGGCTGCTAGTGGAATACTGGCTTCCATGCAGTTAGGACTAGGGTATTAAAGTCCACTCCCACTGTGACACACCTACTCCAACAAGGCCACACCTCTGAATAGGGCCAATCCCTGGGCTAAGCATTTTCAAACCATCACAATTGCTATAAAAATTTTTTAAAGAAGAAGTAAGGGAAGAAGGTAAGGAGGAGAGAGGAAGATAAAAATGAGAGAGACAGACAGACAGACAGGCAGACAGAGACAGAGAGAGACAGAGACACAGAGAGACAGAGAGACAGAGATAGATATTACAAGTTGATAACACAGGAAGTGATCCTGCATGCAACTTTCTTGTGTGTGTGTGACAGAGGGAGAGAGAGAGAGAGAGAGAGAGAGAGAGAGAGAGAGAGAGAGAGAGAGAGAGAGAGAGAGAGGAGAGAGGGAGGGAGAGGGAGGGAGGGAGAGGGAGGGAGAGACAGAGACAGAGAGAGAGACACAGAGAGAGACAGAGATAGATTATTGTCTTTATGCAGCTAGATATTACAACAGTTTGATAACACAGGAAGTGATCCGGCATGCAACTTTCTTCCCTCAGGCTGGAACAGTGCTAACTAGATGCTTGCAATGGAAAACTGCCCCCTCCTGTGTGCAAACAGCGTGGAACACTGGGAATCCACAGCAGCCCACACACATTTGATGAGACTGTGCTTGTCTCCAAAGCCACTCCTTCTTGCTCCTGGAAGGCTTCCAGCCAATGATGGTCTTGTTTGTTCTTTACCGATGGGTGACCTTTCACGATGGGTAGCAGTTTAATAAAATCATAAGGTTAAAATAGAATTCCCTTTGTCTTTGAAGTCTGTGTTTCAGACTTTCTGCTCCTTTGCCAAAAAACAACAAACTGCCTTGGATAAGAGGTCAGGGACAGGCTGGGTGCTAGGTGCTGAGGCTGAGGGGACAGAGCCTGGTCACCAAGCAGTGTGTCTGCAGTGAGTGACCTTGCGTGTTCCAGTACCCACAGGTTTCATTTGACTCCAGAAACTTACCCAGCATCCTTAGAGACACTAACGTGGCTTCCTTTTTCCACAGAATCAAAACTGCAGGGGACTTGAAGGGACTGAGGGAGCTGGTCCTTGGGCCTAAGCAAAGCTCTGCCTGTTCTTACAGTGGTTTGTGAAAAGTCTCTTTTTTCCTGTTCTTGGTAGGAGAAAAAAAAATACTAGCTTGTCCATGGAATCTATTGTATTCGTTTCTCTTAATTTCTCAGCATTCTCTTACCAGTTTTCCCCATAGTTATAATATTTTATTTTGTTTCAAGCAACTTGGAAAACATCATTAACTGTGAAAATAATTTTGTACTCCAGGGGCACCTTCTATGTGAATACATGAAAATGGAAGTATGTGGGTGACAGGAGCTCTTCCAGGTTTGAGTTTGGGGATGCAGAAGGAGTGCATATTCTCATCTTCAGGTATCCATTTGTAGTTCTGTCCTCCCAAACTTTAATGACACCAAGAATGCCTTTAGCAATTAATTAAGCTTTTCTTCTACTCTGACATTAAAGATGAGACATATGGAAATGTTTTAGGAGAGATAGCATCAGTCTTAAACGCACATGAACTTACAGGTCCCTCCTAGTAAGTCTTGCTTATGTTTGGTGTACACAGGGTACCTCTATTAAAGAAAAGGAAAGTGGAGGGTATGGATTCCAGAAGATTAAATCTCCGAGTTCAAGGTTAAAGGTGGAACACACCTTTAATCTGGGCTACACCTTCTGCTGGAAATGCATTTTGCATTATGCTATGTTTAAGTATGGCCCCCATAGACTCATGTTTTTGAGCAAGTCTATGGGGACCAAGGAGTGGAATGTGATGGTTTATATATCCTTGGACCAGGGAGTGGCACCATCTGAAGGTGTGGCCTTGTTGGAATAGGTGTGACCTGGTTGGAATGGGTGTGTCACTGTGGGTGTGGGCATAAGATCCTCACCCTAGTTGCCTGGAAGTCAGTCTTCCACTATCAGCCTTTGGATGAAGACTTAGAACTCTCAGCTCCTCCTGTGCCATGCCTGCCTGGATACTGCCATGCTCCCACCTTGATGATAATGGACTGAACCTCTGAACCTGTAAGCCAGCCCCAATTAAATGTTGTTTTTTATAAGACTTGCCTTGGTCATGGTGTCTGTTCACAGCAGTAAAACCCTAACTAAGACAGATGTCTGTCATTCTCAGGATCACGACACACCTTTTGCATGCCCATCTTGTGTTTTGTGAATCCTTTAACAGCCATCTGCTTCCTTCATTTTACACAAAGCAGCACTGACTTCTAGCAACATCTTATATGATGCTCACTGATGAGATGCCCATCATCTGAACAGAGCATCTGGAGGAACTATTTCATTTGATGATGCTTGGGATAGGCACAGATACTAACAGCACACCCAGAAGTTCAGCTCCCAAGCCCTAAGCTACTCCATCTGGCCCTCCAATGACAGCAACAGGGGCTTCCCAGAGCAAATCCATGCACTGTTTAGACACTCCTGGCTGCAAGCTATCCCTTCATAACTTGAGTCTAGCTGTGGTGAGCCCTTTTGTCCATGGAAGACTGACCAATAGAGCATTGTTTCGAATTCCGCTGCAGGCTGGGTTTGATTCTGTGAACACTCAACTGCCTTTTCATTCTGCTGAAATTCTTCCCAGGCTCTTCAAAAAATATACCACAGCCATTTCTCTGTGGAGATGGACCCCTGAGTCCTGAGCATTGATGTGGTCCTTTTAAAAATTATAAATAATTCTCTCTGATACATCACTTTCTGAGTTCAGAGAATTGACATAACAGAGGGAGGACAAAAATAAAACCAAGTTCTGAATACTAAGTTAGACTGCCTGACCCACATTGCAGTCACCCATAAGCTTGCAGTACGTTTAAGAAAAAGCAGGTTTGGTGATGATATATGTGTGCTGATGCTGCCCATGCTGCCATGTAAGCTCCTGCACTTGGGCGTGGGGATTCTGGGAAAAACACAGCACTCCATTAAAGGAATAACTATTCTGTCTACCTCTTTGGTGAGGCTCACGTGGGAGCCTCTTTGCTAGTCCTCCCTTACCAAGGATCCTTTAGCCAGTTCACTCCTGTTGTCTGCTGAAGGGCTCACTCTCCACACTGCCCAGAGATTTCAACCTCATGGCTTGGAGGAAATAATCTTCCCCTGGTGGGCTTTTACTGCTGCTGGTCAATATTGTTATGACCATACAGTGTTATATAGAAGTATTTAGGTTTATATGTTATATATAAACATATGCTCTCTATAGATAGACAGACAGACAGAGATAGGTGAGATAGATAAATGATAAATGAATACATGAAAATATGTATCAAATAAATGACCTGCCACTTAGCGTCATAAAAGAGCTATACGCTGTCCAGGTAGCTTTCACTTTAGTCTGAGGCACTGACCACCTGGTTTTTTCAGGATGCTCACAGGTTGAGGAAATTCACATTTATTGGAGCCACGTGGCTTAGATACCACCTCTTCAATAATATCTACAACAACTCATTTAATACAGGTCTTCACAAAGTAAATGAAAAGATCAGTTGAGAAACAAGCACACTCTGTGGGATCCATCTGATACTTTCTCACAAAAAGTCACTGTGCACATGCATGCATACACACACACACACACACACACACACACACACACACACACACACGGGATGGGGGGGGAGAGAAAGAGAAGTTTAAATTACATTAGCTAGAATACCATGAGCTGGTGTGTGTGTGTCCATCCGTCCGTCTGTCTGTCATTGAATGGCATGGAAGTCACCCTGGAGGAAAGTTGCTTTTCAAGGTTCAACATAAATCAAAGCAGCAGGAAGATTGCCCTGAAGTTGAAAAACAGACACGAAATGGCCCAGGTCGAGCTGGATGCTCTCTGAGGGAGTCTGAATGAGAATGAAGCCCACAGACTCATGTGTTTGAATACTTGGTCGCTAATTGGTGGAACTTTGAGGAAAAGGTGTGGCTTTGGAGGGAGATGTGTCACTGGAGCTGGGCTTTGAGGGTTCGAAAGACTCACACCATTCCCAGTGGGCCTCGATACCACCTGCTTGGGGATCAAGATGTGAGCTCTCAGCTCTTCCTGCTGCCGTATCTTTGCTCCACTACCATGGACCCAAACCCCTTGGAACCAGAAACCCAGTTAAAGGCTTTCTTTTATAAATTGCCTCAATAATGGTGTTTCATCACAGCGACAAAAAAAAAAAAAAAAAGAAAAAAGAAAAAAAAAGAAAGAAAGAAAGAAAGAAAAGAAAAGAAAAGAAAAGAAAAGAAAAGAAAAGAAAAGAAAAGAAAAGAAAAGAAAGAGCTAACACACCACCACAGCAGCAGGACATGAGAGCTAAAACCGAGCAGTAGATGAGCATCTCACCAGGTCACACTAATCCAGGCACAGATGCGATGACAAGAACGAGAAGCGAGTTCTTGTCATCAAGGCAGGCAGGCTGGGCGAAGAAGAGACTCGGCTATGAAACAAGACCAGAGTCCACGGAGATCCGCAAGGAAGGCAAGAAAGGCTCCATTCTCTCTAACTCTGAACCAAAAGTTTATGCAGGATGACAGGGGTGTGAGGCTGGTCCTTCTGGTCCTGTGGTTGTGTCCTGGAGACCGTGGATATAGAAACCACTCAGCACTCTCACTTACTTTCTCGCAGTTTCTTCGCGTTCTGTCTCTCGTGCTTCCGGTGCGTGGGCTTCTGCCACAAGCACTCATGCCTACTGTTTTAAAAAAACAGTGCTTTTGCTTTCTGGACCTGGCTTAGCAGGAGGAGCCATCATGGGTGTTGACATTCGCCACAACAAGGACCGAAAGGTTCGGTGCAAGGAGCCCAAGAGCCAGGACATCTACCTGCGGCTGCTAGGCAAGCTGGCCAGACGGACCAACTCCACCTTCAATCAGGCTGTGCTGAAAAGGTTATTTGTGAACCGCACCAATCGGCCACCTCTGTCCCTGCCCGATTGATCCGAAAGTTGAAGCTTCCCGGTGGGGACAGTCACAGATGCTGTGTGGATTCTGGAAGTGCCCAAGCTGAAGGTGTGTGCACTGCAGGTGAGCAGCCACCCCCAAATCGCATCTTCAAGGCTGGGGGTAAGATCCTCGCCTTTGGCCCTGGAGTTTCCCAAGTCTGAGGACCTGTGCTCCTGTCTGGTCCTTGGAAGGGCTGCGAGGTGTACCGACATGTTTTTAAGGTCCCAGGAACCCCACACAGCCACACCAAACCCTTCTGTTCCAAGGGCCGGAACTTCAAGAGTGCCAGTGGCCGAAGGGCCAGCCGAGGCTACAAAAACTGGATCTTACTGTTAATAAAAAAGCCTTGGGTGTTGGAAAAAAAAATAAGTGACTTGAAAAGCTGTTACATAATGCTGTTATGAAAAAGAACAAGACATGAGGAAAACTGAGTTTTTACTAAAAGACCTAGAAGGAAACCTGAATGGGGACTTTTCTGGTGAGAAAGATACAATATGGTAGAGATGTATTCATAGAGGATATAGACGGATATACAACAAATGAAAGTCTAGAAACAGACTCATGTACATATGTAAAATTTCAGACATGATAAATGTGGTATCTAATCTGCGCTAAAAAAATTAGTTTACTCTAAGAACTGGGATACTTTACTAATGAAGTGCAAAAAAGTAGATCCCTAACTTCTGTTAGGATCACCCTTTGTGGACAAGAAGAGATGGCAATCTAGAGACCTGTGAGGTCATCTGCCTTAGCAACAGTCTGCATTATGTTAATGCTTGCTATTGAAATGGAGCGAGAGACAGTGGTGGTTGATTTGAAATAAGGATTTCATAGGAAATACATATGATAGAAACATACATTTATAGTCCCAGCACTCAGGAGGCTGAAGTGGACGATCATAAGGTGAAGGCTGCATAGCAACTTTGAGGTTAGCTTGGGTTAGACAGAAAGACTCTGTCTCCTAAAACCAGGAGGGGCAGGAGAAGGAAAGGAAGTTGATAAGCCTGTTGCTCCTAGTATCATATCTGAGCTCAGTGAGGATGACTACAGACCAGTACTTAGAAAACACACACACACACACACACACACACACACACACACACACATATACTGTGCAAGGAAGCTGGCCAACATTCTTAAGTCAGACGGTGTTATGACACCTAGGAGTATTGTTTGAGTTTAAGGCCTCCACAATGCTTTCTGATAAGAGAAAACTGAACTGGTCACGTACAGTGGGCTGTCTTTCAGACAAATAAAGGCTGGCAGCAGAGCCACAGGGATCAACCATGAGAGGCCATTATGGGATGAGGTGTTTTGAGGGATGGAAGGTCCAGAGACCCTCATCTGAGATTTCAGCCACCACCGTCTCCTGCTCCCATATATGTACATGGTCTTATGGGGTGCTAGGGACATAGACTACAGAATATATAGAAAGAAGCTTGGCTCAGTCACGATGTGTGCCATAGTTACCCAGCTGCTTAAAAATTGCTCAGGCTGTCTCTAGATGGTCCATCCTTTTGTCGCAGCTCCAAACTTTGTCTCTGTAACTCCTTCCATGGGTGTTTTGTTCCCAATTCTAAGAAGGGGCACAGTGTCCACACTTTGGTCTTCATTCTTCTAGAGTTTCATGCATTTGGCAAATTGTATCTTATATCTTGGGTATACTAAGTTTTGGGCTAGTATCCACTTATCAGTGAGTACATATTGTGTGAGTTCCTTTGGAGCTGCGACAAAAGGATGGACCATCTAGAGACTGCCTTATCTAGGGATCCACCCCATAATCAGCTTCCAAACGCTGACACCACTGGGTACACTAGCAAGATTTTGCTGAAAGGACCCAGATATAGCTGTCTCTTGTAAGACTAGGCAGGGGCCTAGCAAACACATAAGTGGATGCCCACAGTCAGCTATTGGATGGATCACAGGGCCCCCAATGGAGGAGCTAGAGAAAGTATCCAAGGAGCTAAAGAGATCTGCAACCCTGTAGGTACAACAACATTATGAACTAACCAGTACCCCGGAGCTCTTGACTCTAGCTACATATGTATCAAAAGATGGCCTAGTTGGCCATCACTGGAAAGAGAGGCCCATGGGACACACAAGAGAATGGGTGGGTAGGGAAGTGCGGGGGAGGGTATGGGGGACTTTTGGCATAGCATTGGAAATGTCATTGAGGAAAATATGTAATAAATAAAAAAATAAATAAAAATAAAAAGTAAAAAAAAAAAAAAAAAAAAAAAAGAATTGCTCAGGCTTCCATAACCCCAATAAGCTATCTGGTTCACCAAGCTGGAGTTCAGTGGAACAGTTTTGCCTGGCTCATGTCCCTCCAAGAAAAGTAACACAGTGCTGGTATCAGCAAACCAGGTCAAGCATGAAGCTGGGCCAGTTTGACCAATGAGATTCAACAGCACAGGCAGGTCATAAGAGGAGCTTTGCCCTTGGTTCTTCATACTCTACAACAGCAGGACTCAGGGGTTGCACAGAGATCCCTAGATCCATGCAGCCAAAAAAGTTTTTAGTATCTGCCTCTTCCAGGAAAAACAAACAAACACTAAAACAAAACCTTGATCCATTTTGTAGACTCCAGTTTTCAACTGTAACACCTGGTAGTGGGGGAGATGTAGACAGAGGGAGCGTCTTAGTTAGGGTGTTACTGCTGTGAACAGACACCATGACCAATGCAAGTCTTATAAGGACAACATTTAATTGGGGCCGGCTTACAGGTTCAGAGGTTCAGTCCATTATCATCAAGTGGGTAACATGGCAGCGTCCAGGCAGGCATGGTGCAGGAGGAGCTGAGAGTTCTACATCTTCATCTGAAGGCTGCTAGCAGAATACTGACTTCCAGGCAGCTAGGACTAGGATATTAAAGCCCATGCCCATAGTGAACACCTCCAACAAGGCCATACCTTCTAATAGGGCCGCTCCCTGGGCCAAGCACATACAAACCATCACAGGGAGAATGCCTTAGGTCTAGAAAGTAAGCAGGATTGCTCTGGTCTTGATTGATGGGGGTCTGCCAGTTCCTGTTAACTCAGAACCAGTCAAATGTGCACTTGGGCTGAGATCTCCCAGCCTCGGAACTGGGTTTCTAACAGAAGGTTATAAATAGGCTTCCTCCAGTCCTCTGTAGAGTTTCTAACTCTAGACTAGCCCCCCAATGGGTTAGAAAGAAAAAAAAATCAACAGAAGATTCATCACATGCTGCTACATTCTATCTTAAAGAATATATCTCCTCCTCCTCTTCTTCCTCCTCCTCCTCCTCCTCCTCCTCCTCCTCCTTCTTCTGTTTTTGTATGTTTGTTTAAAGAAAGAATAGGGTTGTTCGGTAAGGCTTGTTGTAACGTGGGAGGAGGGGGATACGGAGAATTTTAAAAAGTGGAATTTTTCAAATCTGAGCAGGGACGAGGACTGAAACCGCTCTTGACGCTTATCAGGACTTTATTTTAACTCTTCACACAAGTCAGTAATCTGACTGTTTGCCATGGTGAGACAATTGCATGTATTTGCATTTTTTTTTCTATGTGTGAGAATTTAATTTTTTACAACCCGCTGTGTTTTTCAGGCCCTTTAACTAATAGGCTTTTATCACCTTATGATTGCCTAATTTTCTCTTAATTGCTTTATGACAATACAATTTATTTTGCTCGCTCCCACCCTGCGGGTCCACTTCCTAATGAAGGACTTAGGCATTTGCATGTGCTACTGTGCAATGGCTTAATGTTTGAATCCCTCTTCTTCCTCGTGAGTAGAGGAAGAAAAACTGAAGTTGAAAGAGCGGTAAAATTGCTATGCACGCTTGCCACCAAGGTCTTTCGGGTGACTTTGGCATGGTTCTTTGAGTTGTATACATATGCACACCTTGCATATGAAGAGAGCAAGCTGGCTGCGGCCATTTAGAGGCACAGAGACTCCCTGAGTCTGTGATTCCCACCCACTGCTCCTGTACACAGTGTTTATTAGATTTGTTAATTTGATTAAGTGGAGGTGTTTGTTGTGTGTGTGTGGGGGGGGAGACAAATAAATTCAGAGCAAACTTTCAAAGCAGCCATGTGTTTTTCTTTATTAAATTTATATAGTTAACGATCCTGACAAAAATCTCTGTGGAAGTAGAACTAAAGGCTGGAATGTATCCCAGTGATAAAACACTTCCTAGTATGCACCAAGCCCTTGGTTCAGTCATCAACAATACAGGGGAAAGAAAACCCCTGAGAGTAAAGATGTCTGTCCTCTGAAAGTGCTCAGTCCAGGTCAGCATGCAAATTGTCACTAGTCCTGGGTGTATTTCTTGATGACAGATAAGAAACTTACAGGAAGTAAAATCTAGCCAGCGGAGGCAGCATCTATTAGAATGGGGTCGTAAGCATGCCTAATGCCACAGACGGCAATACAAACTTCTATTTGCCATTTTAATGATTTGATAATAGCTACCATCAATTGTGAGAGTCTTGTTTGTAACACACACTTTACACAATTTTACCAAAGTTCCAGGAGATTTGATAAGGCAGCCTCCATTCTCATTTAGAACTTGCACTGATCAAATTTACATAAATAATAGGTGGCAGAGCCTAAGTCCAAAACCCAGACTTTGTAACCATAAAGCCCTGACCTAGTACACATGCGGTCTCTCTTTAAAAGCCTTAGTTGCTCCCAAAGCCCTCAAGCTGGTAACAGAGAAGCAGCATGCTCTCCTTCCTCCAAATGAAGGCAAGGGGGTGAGTACCATTTCAGTCCCCAACCTCATAGCAGAGAGTCAGGCAAGCCGGGCTTCTCAACTCCTGAGCCTGCATTCTTTTGAAAAAAAGAAGTGGTTTTGAATTGAAACCTGTCATCATACTGAGAACTTCAGTGGAGAGCATGACTGTAAGTCAGAGTACCAACATCTGGGCTCCCACTGGCTTGCCTGGCAACCAGGGAGAGAGAGAGGAGGCCTTCTTCTGGTGCCATGATTGGTCAGTTACTCAATGACCTTGGTCAGGTGGTTTCAACTCCTGAGACCTATAAAATGATGAGGTTCAACCAGCGTCTCCATGCTTCCTTCCAGATCCATAGGGTGATGCTATTTCATGAACTATGATCTCTGTAATATGACCGTTAGCCAGGAGGCCTGAGGTATAATATCTATCTGCTTAACATATCTTTATATAGACAGAATACAGGATTGTACTGGCTAGTTTTGTGTCAACTTGACACAGCTGGAGTTATCACAGAGAAAGGAGCTTCAGTTGAGGAAATGCCTCCATGAGATCCAGCTGTGAGGCATTTCCTCAATTAGTGATCAAGGGGGAAAGGCCCCTTGTGGGTGGGACCATCTCTGGGCTGGTAGTCTTGGGTTCTATAAGAGAGCAGGCTGAGCAAGCCAGGGGAAGCAAGCCAGTAAAGAACATCCCTCCATGGCCTCTGCATCAGCTCCTGCTTCCTGACCTGCTTGAGTTCCAGTCCTGACTTCCTTGGTGATGAACAGCAGTATGGAAGTGTAAGCTGAATAAGCCCTTTCCTCCCCAACTTGCTTCTTGGTCATGATGTTTGTGCAGGAATAGAAACCCTGACTAAGACAAGGATGTACATTTATTAAATTTATAATAATGATGATGCTTGGGACTATTGGGTCTCCTGCTTGTAACTGTGTCATGAACCCAGGCCATGTAGACAAATATCTTCAGATAAATCACACCAAGCTGAGGTTTAGTTGCAAAGATAAAATCAAAATGGACTGTACTGCTTTAAGAATTAAAGGAGTATATACCTTTTTAAAGAGTTGGCTATGCAAGCTTAAGGGCCTGAGTTTGGGTCCTCAGCTCCCCAAAACAAGCTGGACACGCCAGTCCTCCAGAACTAGGGAGCTAGAAGTGACTTGGAGGGGCTCGCTGGCCAGTCATTCTAGACACAAACGTGGGCTCCAGGAGCTCCTGTCTCACGCGGAAGATGGAAGAATGAAAAGGAAGCCACCTGACATCAAACTCTGGTCCACACGTATATGGACGGACAAAGTGCACCCTCATATACTTGGGTGCGTGTGCACTCCCACACAAGAATTACACGATTCATTTTACTTTCATGAACAAAAGAGTTACTGAGCATCCTGCTTTGTCCTACCTGTAACTCATAACATTACCCCCACAATCCCCATTCTCCTGATTATATTAGAATTTGGACATTGCCACCATTGAACAAATGCAGCATGTGGGAGTTACTAGATCGGGAGTATGCGCTACTGTCTTCATTCTGGTACAACTACAATAACTGCTTTTATAAGCACTTATATGCTCAGTTGTTCGGTTGACTTGCTTCTAATCCCAGAAGCTCTGAGGAAAATCAAAGCTATTGTCATTTTGTATTAATGAGGTTGGTCACTTAATAAGCTTGAAGACTGGCTATCTCCGTGATCACACAGCCCAGCAAGCTGTAAAACCAGAATTTGATGTCAGAGAGAGGCTGTGTATGGAGCTTATACTGTGCACTAGAACCTGGGAAAGACCACGTGACAAGATGGAGTCAAGAAGGTGGAGTCTGTGTCGCGGTGGGGAAAGGTAACCTCAGAACACTAGGAGCAGAAAGACTAGGACTGATGAGATGAGTGGGGGGCGGAGCTTCAGTTGGAGGCGGGGCGGGGCATGCTTTAAAAGACAAAAAAAAAAAAAAAAAAAAAAAAACAGAGCCCTAAGGGAAAAAATTAGAAAACACAAAGTTGGGAGAGAGGCACTGGGGACAGGTAGGTCCCCAGGAATTTACCACAGTGTCACTGTGTAATCATCAGAGTCCCTAGTGATGAGTCTAGAGGGTTCAAGGAAAAGCTGACCCCTGTGTCCTGGGTACCCTCAGAACAGGAGGAAATGAAATACCGAGACCTTCCGCACTGGTGAGAGGCGGGTCGGGATTTGAACCCAGGTGGTCTGAACAGCAGCATTTTGTGTTCACTGCCACATTCTGTCGAATTATCATTTGGGGGAAGAAAAATGACTGTCAATCTTGCTGGATAACTACATAACCCATTTTCTTAATATTTTGAACTTACGATTTTTAAATCCCATTTTTTAAAATGTGTCACATGACTGATGAATAGTCTCCAATGCTATCCAATGCCTGTATGTTCTCCGATACCAATAAAGTCACTTCAACGCCTACCACACTGGTGGAAACAGATTTAGCAGGAGTAAGCACAGAGCAGTATTAGAGAAAGGCTACTTGGGAGGCTGTAGAAATCACAGGACTGCTGAAAAGAAGTGGCTTGTCCGTTCTGTGTGAAACCCATATCCTTTAATATACTCCTGTTTTGTAAACGGAAGTTGACAAGCAGTGAAATACAATACCAAGTACCACATTAAAACAAAACCATAATGACCATGTTTGGTTGTTGGAAGAAAGTGGGGCTGTTATCGGTCAGAAATGATAAATGATACAAAGCAAAAACCCCAGACTTCAAGCTTCAGCCATAGGCAGGGAAGCAGGGACGTGCCCCCCCCCGCCCCCCAACCCCTGTCCGATGGCCTGCTGGAGCCGTGGGATAATGAGCCTGGCTTGCGGCCACCACTGTGGGTTACCCCAGTCCCCGAACCCACAAGCAGGGCCGCTGTGCCTTCTCTCCCTGCCTTGAGGCAATCTTCAATTTCAGAAGGGCACAGAATCAAACAGACAGCAATTAGTGCGGCCAAGCCTTGAAAAGAACCCGATCTCTGGCATGGAGAGCCTGTCTGCAGAAAGCCAGCATTTCCTTGTTTGTGGAGAGAAACAGCAAGAACAATTAAAAGTTTCAAATCAAATGTAATTCCTTTCAAGTTGGGTTTGGTGAAATATACATAAATTTCATATCAGAGCCTTAGCTCAAGCCCTGTGCTGTTTGTTTGTTTTACAGTACACGGCTTTCATCTTCGCGGAAGATGTCATAAAAGCACATTTCAAAAATTACCATTGGCACCCAGTTTCCTATTTGATTATGTTCTGGCACAAAGCCCTGCCAGCAATACAGAGCCTCTATTTGGGCCTCTCCAATTGGAAGATAATCGCATATCCCACCTACCTTTCAACACTCCCAACCCCCACAAGGCAGCCATCTTGGAAGCCACAAGGAATAATTCAAGTGATGTAAGAAAGACGGTGATTTCCATTTTAGTTTACCTCGGGCAAACTCATCTCGGGCGCCCCTTGAAACAGCGACACCCAGAGCACCGGGAGTCAGAAGCACCAGATACCAATTACAAGCTGGGAACTAAATACCATAATTAACGAGAGATACACTTTCATCTAAAAGGAGTCCAAAATGTTGCTGGAGAAAGAAAAAAGTCAAGTGAAACTCCATAATTATAATAAATTGTGCCGTTTCCCCCACCTATCGAACAACAAAGGTGTCCATGTCTTTGGGATTGCGTAGCCAAACATTTTACAATTAACACTTGACTCTGAAATAAAGGTCTGACGGTAGCAATAAACAAGCCAATTGAGCACTTGAACCTCGGAGCCTGATACACACCAGTGGCCTCCACCGCATATCAATTTCAAACGTGCTCTTAAGACCAAGATTATAGATCCTTTCCCCGGTTACCACTCTGATGAAATGTGTCTTCCATGCACATTGTTTTCACAAGCAGGTTCATCGTCTACTTTGTTCTCTGTAGATGACTCAATGGCTAAAAATAATTGGATCTCCCCATTCACCCCCCCCCCCATCATCTTTTGAGCTTCTTCCGGAAGTCTGTTAATTTCAACAAATTTCTTTGCAGGGGCAGGGCTGAGAACTCAACCCTATGTGCACTGACCGTTCACCAAGGTCAGCACACACACAAAAGATTATCATGCTAACGGACTTGATGGTTTGTTTTTCTTTGTCTTGGTGAAGATTAGTGTGTACATTTGGGGGCAGATGACACAGACAGAGCAAACACAGAAGCGTTCTCTGGTCATATTAGAAGCGTCTGCCAAGACCCGGGCATTAGGGATGGAGAAACAAGCTAAGATGCAAAGGGTGTTGTGATCCTAAAGTGTCAAGGTTAAAATACTGCTGTAATCCTGGCTGCTTTATCCCCATAGCTTCATCGAAGAGCTTACTTACAAATGCAAACGGGAGTGCAGTCTGGAGATCAATTACAAATCGCCCTTCAGATGCCTTTAATCCTTTTGTTGCCATTTCTAATAAAAAAATAAGGATTATTTTTTTTAAGACAGCAAAAAGAGAGAACATATAAACAGTTTAAATCTTCAGCTGAAAAAGAAAGAGCTTGAGAGTGGTTTCTCTCCCTCGACCTTTTAAGCCACCAGTGACCTCCAGCCTGTTCTTCATGGCTCTTCGTTGATCATGGCGCACAAAGACAGCGCAGCAGACGGGAACACGGAATCCTTTTGCATGTGACCTACCCAAAACCTAAAAGCAAGCCCTCACTCAAATACCAACTCAGCTGAAAAGGAAATTGGATGAAACAGTCCATCACTTGTTGCTGTCTCAGGGATGATGATGATGATGATGATGGTGATGGTGATGATGATGATGAGAGGTGGGTAATGTCTGTTTGGTACTTCCTATAAACCAGGCATACTACACGTGCCCCAAGAACAACCATTGTAGTAAGTACTTTACAGTGTTTTATCGGAGACCAAATTTGCAGATAACTTCTCCAAAGTCACGTGGCCAGAACATCCTGGAGGCAGGAACCTGAGACCTCGGGCAATGTGTTGTGAGATTTTAAATTAGAAGTGCTATATTAACATCTTTGAACCTTGTAGGGTCCCAAAGACATCACCTTGAGATGCTCTCGTCTCATCAGATAGGTCCCATTCCTTGTCTGTCCCTCAACCCAACAGGAAGTGCTTTCTGCCTGTGTAGTTCTCCGGTGTCTTGAAGAGACTGCATCCCACCCTACCCTCAAACTAATGGGTTTCACTCTCTCCCAGATTGTAAAACAAGCTAACCTCATTTTGCCATGGTATATCACTCTGTGGTTACTCCAAAACTCTCCTCCTACAGTCTCTTCTAGATCTTTCTGCTCCTAAATCCAACCCTCTCATGGCTGATGTGGTACATGGTGCCTTCTCCTAAGCACTGCATATATAGAAGTAGCCACGAAGCTGCTTTTGCTTTAATCTGCCTCGTGGTGGGTGTCAAATGGCACCGCATCTTGTCCTAGTTAGGGAAGGAGATTCTTGTTTGACAAAATGCATAGAGCTAGGTCAGAGCAGGCAAGCAGCTAGAGCCTTGGAGAACCTTTCTGTTGCCTGTCCAGTCTCTCTGAAATCAGCCAGGCAAGAAAATAAGTGTGAAGTCCTGTCAGCAAGCTGGGTCTCTTCCTAGGCAAGCTGCCTTCTTCCCCCTCTCCTGTTGCTGAGCTGTAACTCCTAGGGCCAACAGCAGTGCCTGAGAGGCAGAGAGGCCCAGAGCATCGCCCGGGACTGGTAATGATGAAAGCTGGGGCATCACGAAGCAGCCGCATCATGAAGCCAGATGCTGGTTTCAAACAAACAAGGCAGATCTGGCACCAAGCTGGGAGGTCCGCAGTCAGTAACAACTGTGCTCCCCACTCCCCTCAGCCCCACGTGTTTGTAAGAAGGAAAAAGCCTTCGGAATGTAGCAGAATAGTCCTTACTATATCACCTACATGGGTGACAATGGGGATTTTAGCAGCTGAGTTGGATGCAGGTGCAATCCTGGACTGGGCAGCACTCGGAGAGTCAGTAAGTGAGAAATGAGTGGTCAGATAGGCATTCACTAGCTAGGTGAATGTGACAATACCAACTTACAAGACTGCTATGAATACCGAGTCAAATAATAAATGCCAAGGACCTGTTACAGAGCGAGGACTCATAAACAGGAGACAGGGGATCCACAGACTCTTCAGTTTCATCCTAGGCTCTATTTAAGCCTTTGTTCCTGTGTAACCAGAGACTACACAACAAATCAACATTAATGGTAACACATGGGAGTGCTCATGTTCAATTTGGGTGAATTCAAAGTCTGAAGAGACAAGTGCTCGCCGCATCATCAGGGATGTCCTCCAATGTCATGACACATCTTTGTCTGAAATGAAACTTTTATTAGACTAGAAGAGGTTTTTTATTTTTTTTTCATATTTTTTCCAGAGCTGTTTTATTTGTGCTTAGGGTTCTACTGTGTATTGAGCAATGGGACTTTGGGTTTGCAACAAAAGACTAAGATAGCACATAGCAGTGTAAGGGTACTATTTACAGTAGTAAATAGATCCTGGAGCCAGGGCTACATCCTGCAGTCTCCAACAAGGAAATGCCTCTGTTTGGTTGGTTTTGTTTTTGAGGTGAGATATTGCTGTTGAACCCCGGGTATCATCAGACTTCTGACCCTCCTGCCTTGCCCTCCCAGTGCTGAAATTACAGACCGAAACCTGGCTAGAAGACTCTGTTGGATGTAGTAGAAAGGATGATACTTAAATATACGAAGTTTGTGAGGGATAATGATATCTTGACCAAGCTTTCCCAGAGGCAGTTCATCAAGGTAGGGGACACACTATCAGAGTGACACATATATGCACAGCTAAATGATTATCTGCATCTGGGTTGACCCATAATTTGGTCAGAACAACAAACTCCAACTAGTTCAAGCAGAGAAGCAAAGTGTGGAAGAAATGTGTGTATCTTATCAAGATAGTCTCTAAAACATTTAACCCAATACTGTATATTCTAAAGGACATGGCCTAAGAATGAAAGAAATGAATATAAATCACATTAGAATTCAATGAAGGTCAAAGTCTACTGTGTAACAAAGGAGTCCTCAGATCTCGGATCATTCATTTTCTTACTCACACAAAGCCTGTTGCTAGATGAGAGAAAAAAAGGAGGCTGATGCCCCATGTTTTGTGTCAGCTTAACCAGTCTAAAGGGATGTGCAGTTACTTGGTAGGCCTTTCTGGAGCATTGTGTGAAGATGTGTTCAAAATAGAATAGCTTTAGGACTAGTGAACTGGGTAAGGCAAATGCCTGCTTCCAATCCCTGATCTAAATGTCATTTGGCCTTACCCGATCTGCTGAAGGCCCAAATAGAACAAAAGAGGGGCCAGATTAGCTCTTTGCATGGGCCATGGTATCTACCTTCTCTGTTTCTAGAATTTGCTAGTTTTTAACCCTTTACAGGATATACATTAGCCCAATCTTGACTCTCAGGTCATTATACTCAGAGTGAAACTTATACCTTCATATCTATATCTTTATATCAGCTATGCCCATATCATATCTGTCTGTCTGTCTGCATGTCTGTCTGTCTGTCTGTCTGTCTCTTCCTATTGGTTCTTTTCTCTGGTCAACACTCACTAATACAAAGGTACTCTGGTTGCTAAGTTTTCAACTTGGTCATGATGGTTGTTGTTTATGTACAGGGTCATACCCCCAGTCCAACCCTACAAAAGCCTGGGAATTAGAAGTATATAGATATTCAGTGAACACTAAATAAAGGGAAATATAAGTACACTAATAAGAAGAATGAAAATCCTAAGGAACAGCAGGCTAGGAAGCAACCCCCAGACCTGCCCTCCCCACCATGCCATTACTGGGTGATCTAGAATTGACTTTAATCTCACTTCATAAACAGTACTTTTCCTAATTATAAAGCGATGCATGTGAACATTTACGGGAAAAAGAATAAGAAGGAAACTTGAAACGTCATATGTATAATCCCACAGACCCCTGACATAATTACAGCATGTTTATTCACTTTCTCTTGTACCTTCAATTTCATGTTTTAGAATTAGACAATTTTTATGCCCCTCGCCTATGAACTCTGTAGCAAAGCTCTTTTAACTCTTCCTTCCTCATAAGACTCAGGGGACGCAGGATCCTCCTGGTGGGAGGAACAGAGAGGAGGAGGTCACTGTCTACAAGACCCGGTGTTGTTGGGCCATGCTTGGCAGAACAGAGCTCTGGGCTACAGTTAATGACGCATTCAGGGGGAGGGCCATCTGCTAATAAAAAAGAAATGCACACACACACTGAGGCTTTTCAGGGGACTATGGGACATGAAAAACAGTGTGATCTGTAGAGAACCAAGGTGACCAAGACTGTGACAAAGTTCAGCAGAGTCGCATAAGCCTGCCACAGCCTAACCAATAAGATGCCCCCAGAAGGTAATGCCAGGGATTAGGAGGTCTTCCACACAAAGGAGGTGCTTTCAGGCTCAGTGGGCTGATGTGTCTGCCGGATGGCATATGCTTTCGTTATTCCAGGAAATGAAAATGGACTTTTGGTGAAAGACCAACAAAAATCTTTGTAAGAATAAAGACAGGATAGTGAATACAAAGGCTTGGAGTTGGGGGAGGGAAACGGGGAGCTTGAGGAAGGGACTGTTTAATGTTTGTTGAGCAAAATTAAACTCTTTAAACCTGTGCCAAGCTAATTTAGTAATAGGAGGCTTTGTGCTTGTAACTCACGTAATCTCTATGGTGTCTGTACTTTGAGATTCCTCGCACTGTCGCATGAACAGTTTGTGCACCTGAATTGATCGCATGCTCTTGTTCAGTGGCTGCAGGGTGGAAGGGTGTGACTGGGGGAGAGAATGGGGAAAGGTCAGAAGTCCACGGAGCAGCCTGCTTGAAAAACACGTCCGCACTGAGAGAGGCAATGAAGGTTGGCTGGTGCTTCCTGCTAGAAGGTTGTTCCAAAGGACTTCATCTTACCGCACCCCTCCCATCTGCTGAAGTTGCCCCTGCTCTGAGGACATGGCTTTATCTTGCTTCGAGTGGCTTCTCAAAGCACACTGGAGTGTCACGTGTAGGATTACATTTTTTTTTTCTGAAGCAGCAGAGGACAAGTGTGGTCCTGCCACCACTGTGAAACTTCAGATGGTCTCCAGACACTCAACTTACTACAGCTATCAGGAGGAGACAATAGGATTCCAAAGGAATTACAGTCTTTACTGCAAATCTGGACAAGAAGAGAGATAACACCATCTTGTCCATTTAAACTTAAGCAGGCTGAACTCTAAACACAAGGAGAGAATCGAGGTAGGGAAACTTAGCTCCATGGGACCTAGCGAGTAACAGAAGCAAACAAGCTGAGGCAAAGTCATCAGACGTTAAATATGTCGACGTTTAATGCAGGAAGCTGGCTGTAGTGGTACACATCTCTAATCCCAGCACTCATCAGGCAGAGGCAGATGGATCTCTGTGAGTTTGAGGCCAGCCTGGTCTACAGAGTGAGTTCTAGGACAGCCAGATCTACATAGTGAGACCCTGTCTCAATCAATCAATCAATCAATCAATCAATCAATCAATTTTAATGTGTCAGGCTAGTCAGAAACAATAGGTGGCTATAACCATGTAGTCGAGCTGATTCTTTGCCAGTCACTGTCCTATCTATTCTGTCTTCTACACCCCAGTGCCCCTGAAATCCTAATAAGGTAATAAAAATATATGTGTATTCCTATGGATAATTAAGCATTGTGCTGTATAGTCTTCTTGCTTAGATTCTCTTTATCCTGTACTTTGTGTGTTGTGTATGCATATATATATATTTGATATATGATATAAATATATGTAAAGTATCTTTAAGAGTCAGTTTGTTTGTTATAAAAGAAATCAGCATTAATCTGGCCAAACTCTTTGCGTCTATGTTGCGGAATATCTCCGCTCTTGCCACACAATACGTGTCCCATTGGAACACACTGCCTGTACTCATCCTCTGAGTTTATTTCAAATAATGCTTACTTGCTTTTAGTAAGTCATAACACACAATTAAGTGCTCATCACTGCTTAACGAAAGAGTCATCTTTTCCATTTCACCAGATCCTGCCCAGCTTCTAGCTTGATCTGCTCAAAGCAAAAGTAATTCATGACCACCAATGCATGATCAGCCATCCGTGAGCTACTACTCCATGGCTCAGAAGTCACCTCCACTCGCCTCGTGTCCTGGACTCGTGTCACGTGACTCTCTCATTTTGTTCACTTTGGGCCATTACCTTTTCCCTAACTCTTTCAAAGGTACATTCATTTCTACAGAAACAAGAAAGCCACTTACTTGGGGAAAGCATACATTTTTTCCTGAACAAAATGTAGTAGGTAAGAAAGGCTATGATACTATGAAATGGATCTTTGATGAGTCCATAAATCCATAAATCTCTCAGAAATTTATTGTGAAACTAATTTAAAACTGATCTAACAACTTATATAGCCATATTTAGGCCAGTGCTTAGCTGGTTTAGATTTTTTTAAAAGTCACCTGTATATGTGTGTCATATATGCCATATGTGTACAGGTGCCCACAAAAGCCAGAAGAGGACATTAGATCCCCTGAGCTGGAGTTACAGGCTATTTTAAGCTATTTTACATGGTACAAAGAACCAAATTAAGGTCCTCTGCAAAGGCAGCAAGTGTTCTTAACTGCTAAGCCATCTTTCTGGTCCCTCCGTGCTTAACTGTTTTATATGATTCTGGACAAAATGCCACCTATGATTAAAAAGAAAATCCCGGACCTGCAAGGGTGTCACTTGGCAGCATTTAGATCCCCAGGACCCATGTAGAAGCTGGTGGGGGAGGGAAAGGTGGCCACCTGTAATCCCAGCACTTAGAAGGCAGAGGCAGGGGATCCCAGCTGAGAAGGCAGACCAGACTCTGTTTCAAAAACATAAAAGCAACAAACTAAAATTCCTGATGTCAACCTTGGGCTTATACCCACAGAACAATACATACACATTAATACACATCTCAATACACAGAAATATACACGCACACACACACACACACACACACATGCACACACTAAAAAAATAATCCTTATAGAAATTTGCTAATACACTTAATTATTTTTGAAAAACAGCTGAACTTTAAAAAAAAAATTATCCTGCTCCTCCCGCACAATGCAAAGTCTGGGTTTCTGGCCTAGGGCGTTTGTTCCATTAGCCCTTTGGCTTTTTATGTTTTTAAGTCTCAAGTCGATGCCTTGCAGAGATGAGAATCACTAAAGTATGGATAAAAGGTACGCTGATCAAATGCACTCTCTGTAATTTGTAAACAAAACGAAATTGATGCTTCCCATCTAATCGCTAGCTAAGCTGGGCTTCCAGCACTAGGGTCTAGGCTGCCCATGGGGCTGCAGGAGACTCCTTCATCGGCTTGGAGGAGAAGACCCTGACTTCTCTATTACGTGCACCTCTAGGTTGCTGATCGCTAGGGAGGGTTGCTACTTCCTCAGTGAAATATTTCCCAGGTTCTCACCTACGTGGCAGGTACTGCCCAAGTTGCCGAGGCTACAAGTAACAGGTCTGTACTCTCAACCCAATGGAGTTCCCACCCAGCTGTATGGAGAGCAAAATGCAGAGATGAAAACATGTGATGTGTTGAAAGGTGATAACTGCTGTGCCTGGAACAACCTGGAGGTGGTGGGGAGCACCGAAGACCAGGTAACGGCCACTCATAGGAGCAGTAGGGCAGTTAGCTCCATTCTATCATACGTGTCTGGGTTAGGAAGTCCCTAGGCACTGGGAGGAGCATTAGAGCAGTTATACCTCCATTATAGAATACACTCCTGGGTTAGGAAGCCACCAAGACTTCTCTGTAGAGGGACTTCAGAAGATATATCCATCAAAAGTCACCAAATCTCTTTTGAATCATCCTATAAATTGATCGCTTTCTCTAGTTTTGACACCATAGTATTTAGCTTAGTTACTACCGCAGTACAGGTAAGCCAAAGGCAGTCTTTATTGAAGTTTCCACGTAGTGTGGGCTGTTCAATCATTTAACAATTACTTATTGAGTTGTTACTATGGGATGGGCATGCTTACAACACATCGGTATGGGTGCACTTGGTTGCATATAAAAATAAAGAGAGCTCAGAACTAGTTAATAATAAAGCAAGTGTTTTAGCTCAAGTAATTGAAAAGTATGTAATTGGGGCTGGCTTCTTCTAGGCTTCCAACAGGTTCCATGTCACAGGTGGAAGCAGTCTCCTGCTATTCTTCCCCCCCTCCCCCCATCCCACGCCTATTCTCTACGGTTCCTGCATCATCCCTTACTGGCCCCATGATGTTGCAAATCGCATCCAGACAAGAGTATCATTGTCCCGTCTCTTCTCCTGACATTGAGATTCACCATGACTAACATCACTTGGTATCACCTGCCCACTTTTGAGCCAATAGTGTGACCAAAAGCAGAACTGCCACAATTGAGCTATCCCAGGTCCTGTGTGACAACCTCAGGACCCCAATGTCATCCTCTCTGGAACAGTGAGATCTGCAAGTGGTAATGAGTCCTCCCGAGGCGCGAGAATTTGTGGTTAGGTGCCAAGCACACAGTGCTACTATACTGCACCTCATTCAGGATTTAAAGATGAATGGGTTGCCATGGTCCTTTAAAGTCTTTTTTCTTTCTATTTTTCCAAAAATTCAGACTATTTAACTAAAAGGAAACAAATTTCTGGATAGAGAATAATTTAATAAATATAAATACAAATGCATTTAGGGTTCACACACAATTAGCTACAATGGGTGGGCACAAGATAAATTTAGGTTTAGTATCGAGCATTAAAATTATATGTGAATTGTCTGCAGCTTGTGCTTTGTGATGTGAGAAAGAAATGGACCTTTAAGAAACCACCTGTGCCCACTCTAGGCTGAGACAGGAAGGCCCATTTTAGCTAGGGAGACTCTAGGGAATTGACTCTTGGCATCGGAAAACAACCTTCACTGTGTGTGTGAGAGAGAGACAGGGAGAGACAGAGAGACTTTGCGTGTGTGTTTGTGTGTGTACACACATATGCGCATGGCATCCACACTTGTGGAGACCAGAGGACAACCTCGAGGGTCACTTGCAGGAATGACATCCATCTGCTTTGAGACAGGGTCTCCCACTGACCAGGAGCTCACCAATTAGGCTAAACTGGCTGGGATTCTCCTGTAACTGCCTTCCCAGTTTTGGGATTACAAGGACATGCCACCAAGCCTGGCATTTTTATTCGAGTGCTAGGTATTGAACTCGGTTCCTCATTCTTGTGGGACAACTGTTTTACAGATAAGACTATCTCCTTCTTCCCAGTACTGGGCTCTTGTTAATTAGAAAGACAGGCACTGGGGCTGGCTGAAATTACATGCTGGACCAAGAAAACAAAACAAAACAAGACAAAAACAAAACAAAACAAAACAAAACAAAACAAAGAAACTATTTTTACAGCTGTCAATCAGTAGTTAGTCTTGCAGAGAGAAGTCTGATCCCTAGGGTTATAGCCAAACTGGGAACACCCAGGACGGTTGAACGGACGGCCAGAAACAAGTCACCAACCAAGCATAATCACACATGACAGCAGAGACAGAGAAACTGCAGAAAATGGCTGCTCCGGATGATGAAACCAGGAACACCAGTCACAATCCTATGGAAAAATCCCAGAACATCAGGGAGCTATGTTTCAACATACCCTCTGTGTTAAGTGGGGTGACATTGCCTTCAGTGGCCACACAACAAATACAGAAGGAGTAACTTGGATTAACACAACTATTACTTTTCTTGTTATTGAAGAAAGGGAACCTCAAAACCCACAGTTGGTTGCTCAAACTAAGTAAAATAAAATAAAATAAAATAAAATAAAATAAAATATCTCCTGCTACTCCGTAAACAATCATCACCCATGTAAAACTAAACAGGAAGTGAGAAGGCCTGGTGCACCCCTGGAGTGAGGCCAAGGATGCGCAATCGGAGCTGGAGTTGCAGCACACACAGATCACTGACTCATGGCCAGGTGCCTCAGTTGGTTACCATGCCCTGGGGATGGAAAATAAACTTCAGTTCCTGACTGGGCTCTGACTGCTCGTATTTAACAAGCTGAATGGAATCCATGTAGGGAGCAAGCTATTGTCTCTGAGCAACAAATCCCAGCACCCTATCTGATGTCTGCTCTTGTCTTATGTCATGGTTTTGAAGCAAAACATTGTGTTAGTGGGAAGCTGTTCCCACTAAATGATGGGCCAATTTTTCCTCCTTCCGGGTACATCGCTTGGCTTCGATGTATCGGTGGTTGAGTAGACTTGTGGGAAATGCCGTCTAGATTTGATAAGCCTGTCTTCCATTCTAGCTACCCTCCACATAATAGCAGCAGTTGCCGGGTACTGTGTAGCTATGTATGTGCCAGACCCTGCCCTAAGCCTTTGACATGAGTTATCTTGTTGCATCTTCTACTCGCCCTAGGAGCTAAGGACTGTGATCCTTCCCTTCCAATGGAGAAGGGCATCTCAGCGTTCAAGTGACTTTCGCAGCATCGTGTCACGAAGACATGTTTGTCTTGAGGCCTTTGTGACTAAAACTCTGCAAGGCTGAAACTACCACAGTGCACTCCCTAGGAGGCTGTCATCACAGAATTCCTGATATTTTCCTTTGACCCCTAACTCATAATAGATCCCTCCCATCCCTGACCATTCAGGACAAGTGGGAGTCTGTGCTGATAACCAGCTACTTGTCATTCAGTTGGTGCCATGCACAGTTTCCGTGGTTCTCTCTCAACCCCAGTTTCAGGGACCCATTGCCTGAGGACTTGAGGCTCTCACGCTGGAGAGCAAGCTTGCTGCGTTATTTGCATATGACTCTTTGACCATTGTTCCGCTTGGATCTGGACATTATCCTTGGCTGATGGCTTTGAGAGCCCTGAGTGCCTTGGTTAGCTCAGAGCTCTTGGCAAAGCATTCTAACTGCTCCCCCAGAGAACTCTTGGCTCCTGGAGATGTTTTAGGCTGTCCAGAAAGTGCGAGCTCCACCGTGGATGACATCCTGTGTTGGGTTAAATGCCCTATTGGAGGACTGTAAATATCAGCAAACCCTGCACCAGGTTTCTTCACAGGCCTCTGAATAAAGGCATTAGCCATCAGCTTACATGCTGCCCTTTCATTTTATATTTTACTGTGCAATCATGTTTAACATAACCTTTATAATTTCTAAGAAGACTACATGTTTCCATATGAATTTTTGTATCCAACTCAAACTAATGAGGTTGCTCATTGTGAAGTCATGAAAACATCATCACAGTTCAATTTTTAAAAAGTAATGAACAATGTACTCTTCTAAAAGTGTGTATCTGTACTTGTGTGAATACAAAAAAAAAAGTAGTGGAGTTGTTTTAAATATTGACTCTAGTGTGGTGTCCCTACATGGTTTCTCTGAAGGATTGTGCTCCTGTTTCTATTAACCATCCTGTTAATCATTTCAAGCAGAAACAGACCTCCAGATGTGTGACCGACAAGCCATTAGCTTCTGGATATTATCTTTAAACATCTGTGTGTTTTGAAGTTGAATTTCGCTGGGTGTTTACTTTGGTATCAAACCTTCCATCCTTGACCTCATTTTGAAAAATTCTATCCCCCCCAGAGTCAGTGGGGGGCTTCCTTCCTTGAGCCACAGTGAACAAAGTTTGAAATGGATGTATATTTAAAGGGAGCACGCTGTTTGGCATCTGGTAACGTGGCTAATTAGGGGTCCCAAACCCCCTCCTGTTAGGGAGCTACTAATGTCCAGGAATATATTAGTCCTGGAGTGACTAAGAGCTTCAAGGCAGAACTGAGAGGGGGTGGGACACAGTGCCAGGGTATTGGGCTCAAAATGGGTATAGGCTTTGCTTTAAACATTGAAATTGTGCGTAAGTGTGGGGTTGGGTGGCACCTGGCAATGCCATCCACTCAGGAGTAAGATTGCAGGTGAAGGGCTAGGGCCACCTTGTCTCAAAAAGCAAACAAACAAACAAACAAACAAACAAACAAAACAAAACAAACAAATGAAGGGGCTATACAAGTAGGCAGTCAGTAGCTAGATTACACAGAAAATAGAGGTTGCACATAAGAGTTTGTTTTTTTCTTAGAATTGTCTAGAAAATTATAGGCTATCTTTTTTTGTTTGTTTGTTTGTTTGTTTGTTTTGTTTTTTTGTTTCTCTGTATAGCCCTGGCTGTCCTGGAACTCACTTTGTAGACCAGGCTGGCCTTGAACTCAGCAATCCACCTGCCTCTGCCTCTTGAGTGCTGGGATTAAAGGCGTGCATCACCACGCCCAGCTCAGGCTATCTTTTATAAATCTACCATGTATGGACAAAAATATTCATTGTATAACTGGCTTTTAATTTTATATCAGCAAATTATGAATCTATTTAACAAATATGTGGGGAGAATTCATGTGTACCAAGCTCTATGCAAAGACGTGAAAGAAAGAGAAGAGGTCTCTGCACTTGTGGAACTTAGACCAGCATAGACCAGTAAGTTAGAAAATCTGTAGGCACACAGGACCGCTGAGCCCTTAAAACTGGCTAGAACAAGTGGAAATGAGCTATACATAGAAAGTAAATGCTGAATCCATACTACGTAAGATGAAAAAGTAAACATCTAATGAATAATTTTACATTGATCAAATGTCAAAAATAACAAATTACCAGGGAGTGGCACTATTTTAAAAGATTATAAGAATTAGGAGGGGTGACTTTGTTGGAGGAAGTATTCAGTGGAGGTAGGTTTTAAGGTTTCAAAAGCCCAAGACAAGCCCAATGTCATCTTCATCTTCTCTTCTTCCCCTTCTCCTCCTCCTCCTCCTCCTCCTCCTCCTCCTCATCCTCATCCTCCTCCTTTTCCTTCTCCTCCTCCTTCTCCCTCTCTCTCTGTCTCTGTCTTTCTCTGACTCTCACTCTGGCTGTCTCTCTCTCACTCTGTCTCTCTCTCTCACTCTGTCTCTCTCTCTCTCTCTCACTCTGTCTGTCTCTGTCTCTCTCTCTCTCTCTCTTGCCTGTGGATCAGGATGTAGCTCTCAACTACTATTCAAGCATCTGCCGGCATGCTGCCATGTTCCTTGTCATGACTACATGGACTAAACTTCTGAAACTGTAAGCAAGACCCCAATAAAATGCTTTATTTTGCAAGAGTTGCCTTGATTGTAGTGTCTGTGATGGTTTGAATAAGTTTGGCCCCAAAGATGCACCTGTTTGAAAGCTTGGTCATGGGGAGTGGCACTATTAGGAGGTGTGGCCTTGTTAGAGGAAGTGTGTCACTATGGAGGCGGGACTTTGAGGCCTCCTAAGCTCAAGCTCTTCCCTGTATAGAAGCTAGTCTCCACCTGTCTGCCTTTGGATCAAGATTTAGAACTCTTGACTCCTCCAGCACCATACCTACCTAAATGCTTGCACGCTTCATGTCATAATAGTGGACTAAACCTTTGAAACCATAAGCCAGCTCCAATTAAATGCTTTCCTTTGTGATAGTTGCCTTGGCCATATTGTCCCTTCACAGCAATAAAACCCTAACAGAGAGAAGTTGGTGCCAGGGACTTGGGTATTGCTGAGATAGACTGACCATGCTTTTGTTTGGAGGAATATGGATTCGTAAAGCAATGGAATTCTTTGAGTGGTGCTTAATGGGTCAAACTGGTAGGAACATGGAAGACAGTGGGAGTGAGGGCAATTTGAACTTTGGGTACCTGGCTCAAGAAGTGTCAGAGTAGAAGAATTTTAGTATATTGCCTAGAGATTTTTTTCTTGTTAAATTTTGGTGAAGAAGATGGCTGCTTTTTGCCCTTGTCTAAAGAATCTGCTTGGGGCTAAGGTGAAGAGATTCAGATTAATGGCATTGAGAAATGAAGTCTCTAAAAAGCCTAGCATAGACTCTGTCCTGTGACTCGCTCTCATGAAGAGTGGTTTGATCAAGTATAGCAACTGAGGAAAGAAAACATACAAAATATATGGTTCAACAATTAAAGGGGCACCAACTAGGAAGTGAAATGAAGCTACATCTTGCATTCAAGAAAATAAACAGATTAAGGGAGAGGTGACCTCCCAGCAAGATCCCAACTAGCTAAGCCTATTGTTTATGCATTTGCAATTGCACAAAGGATAGTTATGTCATGTTAGGTATTATTATGATGGCTAATTTTTTTATTTGGACATAAGGAGATATGATTGTATGTCAAATTGACAAGGGATGAATTGTGGTGGCTATTCTCAGTTGTCAAATTGACTATATCTGGAATAACTACCATCCAGAATTTATAAAGATTTAGTGAAAAGGAATTAAAGAAAAGCTTAGGTCCAGGTGTGGTGGTGGTACATGCCTTTTATCCCAGGAGAGAGAGGCAGGTAGATCTCTGAGTTCAAGGCCAGCCTGGTATAGAGCATGTTCCAGGTAAAGAAAAGTTTTGGTACAGGTGTAATGGTACATGCCTTTAATCCCAGCAGTCAGGAGATAGTGGTATACAGATTCCTGAGTTGGACATTAGACATGGACATGCAGTTTGGAGACTCCCCAGCTGCTGTGGTCTTTCTTTGGTCCAGTATTTCATCACTATGATGTTTTGGAATATAATGTATAGCCTGTGATGCTGGAAATATGTGATCTGCTTCTAGGGAATTACAGTTAGGAGACTGACTGAATCTTAGAAGAGATGTTGAACTTTGGAATGTTAAACGTTGTTGAGACTGAGATATACTATGGGGACTTTTGAAGTTTGACTAATGCATTTTGCATTACATTATGGCTACAAGCCTATTGGGGACCAGGGAGCGGAACATGATGGTTTGATAGTCATGTCCCCCACAGACTCATGTGTTTGAATACTTGGCCACACGGTGTGGCACTATTAGGAGGTGTGGCCTTGATGGGGAAGCATGTCACGGTGTAGGAGGGCTTTGAAGCCCTTTATGCTTGGACTCCGCCCAGTGTGGAAGACAGTCTCCTCCTGGCTGCCTTTAGATCAAGATCCTCTGGCACCAAGTCTCCCTGCGCGCTGCCATGCTTCTCACCATGATGATAATGGACTGAACCTCTGAACCTGTAAGCCAGCCCCAGTTACATGTTTGCCTTTATAGGAATTGCTTTGGTCATGGGTATCTCTTCATAGCAGTAAATCCCTAACTAAACAATGTCTCTTCACAGCAATACAACAGTAGCTAAGATAATAATCAAACCTGATGGCCTGAATTCCATGCCCAGAACCCATGTCTGTCTGTCTGTCTGTCTGTCTGTCTGTCTGTCTCCCTCACTTGCTCACTTACTCACTCACTCACACAAATATTAAGTAAAAAAATAATAATAAATTAAATTAACAAAAGAATCTGTGGTCTACCTACACTTTTACCATAAAGACAAAAAGCGAAAGATGTACGTGCTTATTTAATTTTATGAAAATAACTCAATTTGCTTATTTATTTGATAATGCGTCTTCAGTCTTTTCAAAGTTGGTTTATATTTTGTTTTTACAGTATTTAATGTTGAGAATACCATTGCGCATAAATGTCAGAAGTCTATTTGGGGCCATTTCAGGATTTGTTAGAAATTCTGTCCAAATTCAAACCAAAATTTGTTGAATGACTTGTTTGTGAAACCCCCAGCAACAAAACACATGGTCATTTTCAAAAACCCAAACATTTCAATACACTGCAATCCAAAGATATCCTAAATCAATTCTAATGTGCTCAGGAATGGTGGTAGGAAAACATCAAAAGGTTTGGTTTTCATAATTAAACCATTATGTTTCCTTAAGGACAGACAACTGTGTATTCAGTGAAAACTACAATTCCCAGCACACAATAGTCAGGAGACTGAGCGGAGGCATTCTTTGGTGAGCATTTGTCAGCTCTGCGTGTCTTATGGTGCACAAAGAGGACACATTATGTGTCTGGCAACATGGCGTGGGTGAGTGCCACCAGGAGCACCCTGGTCCCATGCTTGATTTTTGGGTCTAGAATTCAGAAACCTCTTTTTTGCTGCCATTTTTTTCCCAGTCCTCTATAACATCAGGAGCCTCACCTCAGGGTATGACCGACAGTTGGAGAAGTTGGAACCCAGACGGGTTTCTCAAGCCTCTCTGTACTCGTAATTGTTTTAGAAGCTTTAAAGATATAGAATTTTGCCAGGCATAGTGGTATACACACGTACATCCAGTACATGGGTGGCTGAGGCAGAGAGATCATGGATTTGAGGCCAGTCAATACTACTGAGTTAAGACCCTGCAGGGTAGGCTGAAGAGATGGCTCAGTGGTTAAGAGCATTGGCTTCTCCTTCCAGAGGTCCTGAGTTCAATTCCCAGCACCCACATGGTGGCTCACAACCACCCATAAAGAGATCTGACGCCCTCTTCTGGTGTGCAGCTAGAGCACTTATATACATTTAAAAAGCAAAGAAACAAACAAACACCCTATAAAGTAGTGGTTCTCAACATTCCTAATGCTAATACCCTTTAATACAGTTCCTCATGTTGTGGTGACACCCAACCATAAAAGTTTTTTTCATCTTGGGGCTGGCAAGATGGCTCAGCGGGTAAGAGCACTGACTGCTCTTCTGAAGGTCCTGAATTCAAATCCCAGCAACCACCCGAACAGAGATCTGACACCCTCTTCTGGTACTTCTGAAGACAGCTACAGTGTACTTATGTATAATAATAAATAAATCTTTGGGCTGGAGCGAGCAGGGACTGAGCAAGTGGAGTTGACCAGAGTGAGCAGAGGTCCTAAATTCAATTCCCAACAACTACATGAAGGCTCACAACCATCTGTACAGCTACAGTGTACTCACATACATAAAATAAATAAATATTTTTTAAAAAGTTATTTTCATCTCTATTTATAACTGTAGTTTTGCTGCAGGTAGGAATAGTAATGTAAATATTTTATATACTATAAATATTTTATAGAGGTTTGTCAATGGGGTCGCGACCCACAGGTTGAGGACCACTGTTGTGAAAAGCCAGCTATTGATTCCCAGCCTCCAGCCTCCAAGACTCTTGCAAGGACATCTGTTACTTAATTTTTCAGTGGTGACAACATCATTGGGTGATTGCACTGCAGAAACACTATTGGACACACCCCTGCTGCAGCTGTCTTAGAGGTTTCTGTCTAGCCAGTACCTTGATGTCCAATTTCTCTGAGGTGGTTTTCAGGTTTTTTTTTTTTTTTCTCATTTGCTTACTGGACACAGGAATATCATCATATTGCCCAGGCTGGCCGCAAATCCCTAACTGAAATGACTCTCCAGCTTTAGCATCCTGAACAGCCAAGAAGTGGAAATGCCCCCACTAAACCCACTAACAATGGCTTTAAAGGGATTTTCAAATTTCTTCCTGGGAGAAGCCAGCCATATTGAAAACACTTGAGTAGCCCTATAAATAGGCCCAGCTGTGGGGAACTGTGTCCTTCTGCCAACAACCAGCAGGAAATTTACCAGGAATCTAAAGAAACTCCTTGGACGGGGACCATTCTAGGAAATTTGTCACCATTGGATTCCCGACCTAGAAAGACTAGAGTATTCTTGTAGATTGCTAAGGTTTAGACTAACTCTTATGAAGAAATACGTACTTGACTGAAGTTTTCCAGAGCTTCTCTGTTCAAACCATTTCTTCACCAAACCGACCCCACCATTGTGAGCACTCCAGCAGCCCAGAGCTACTCCTGAGAGCACAGTCTAGCTTTCTGTTTCACAGAGAGAGCCCAGTACCCAAACATAGTCTGTGACCACGATGAGCCTTTCCTGAGCCGGGCCTACAGCCCGGGTGCCTCTACCCAGCATCACTGGACTCCAGCTCTGATGCCTCCTGGGTGCTCACTCAGCATGGCCCTGTGTGAAAACGAACCAGAACAATTCTCTGACTTTTACTACAGACGTTAAGTTTGGCGTGTCCCTCCTCTCCCCTCGCCCCCAGTCTGTTCCCACTCTCCTGGCCCTCCCCCCAGAAACACAGCTCACCTTCCCTCTACAGTTGCCTAGAAATAGAAAAAACAAAAAACAAACAAACACATCCACGCATGCGTGTCTCTGCTGCTCCTGACCGTGGTCTCCTTTTCCTGAAGACCCCTCTGGGTTTTTCGTCTTGTTTTTGAGCACTTCCTCCGAATGATTTACCCTGATTTCTGGCAATTTATACACTCCAATTCCCTTTGCTTCCCCCATTCACAATCGCGCCTCTCAGATCGCATGGCACATAAACAATCTTCCATTGCAAACTGCTGCAGTACAGTTTGTCCCCTGTAGGCATCAATAGGAAGTGTCCCGCCAGCCTAATTCTACGCAGGAAAAAAAAAGGGGGGGGGTCATAGATACATAATCTCAAGAAATTCTGCTCTGGTTGGTTTGGCAGTAGCATCTACAGTAATCTCTTCAGTTTGAAGTTAAAATTTGTAAACACCTTAGTGGATTCCACCCCCACCCACCCACAGGTTGTGTCTAAATGAACATCTATGTATCTACATTAATCAAACGCTTCATGCTTTTTTCCCCCCCAGTGAGGAAGTGGATACAAAGTTGACTTTGCTCCTAAAGGTTTCCTTCGCTCCCCTCCTCCACCCCGCCACGCCATGTTTTTGCCTGGCCTGAAATCTAGAACAGCAATGAAGAGCAGACTCCTGGTTTGACAGGATGCATTTAGATAGTTCAGGCAAGAGCAGGCACCCTGTGTTAAAGAGTCCAAAAGGTCTTAAGCAGAAAGAAAAGGCAAAGACTTGTCTCGTGTCACAGGTGCCACCTGTTGTTAGGAGTAGCAATCTATGAGCTCTGCACAGACAACTCCAGTTTCCGACTCTTATAAATTCCCAAGTTCAAATCCAACAGCCTCCAACTCTAACCCACGGGCGTGCGCCATGCTGCCAAAGGTAATTCAAATTTCTCCCCTTCAAGACCGCTTCGCCCCCAACCCCCACCCTCTTCACCTGGAACAGACAATCCGCGTATTTCAAAGAGTTCCTTAGTACTGAACTGAGTACTCGGAAACTCACCCACCAGTTTACATTTTAGGCTACTGAGCCTCACTCCTTTTACTGACAGACAAAGGAGAGGGCCACTGACGATGTTTACCCACCTAGGCTCGTGTTTGTCTAATGTTTAAACGGGCTTTTGTTATTATTAGACATTCCTGGACAATCGTTCTCAGAGCATCAAGCACACAGAGCAAGGAATCAAGCAAGCGATGCAGGTTCCGCGGTGGGGGAGGGGAGCCGAAAGGCGCCAAGCCGCGCCTCCCTGCTGCTTAGCACCATCTAGTGGCGGCTGCTAGTTCGACTTTTGGAACGAGAGCTCCCAGAGGACTTCGTAAAATCCAAAGGCTGTTTTCCTCCATCCTGGCGCTCTTCACCTTGTGTGTACTGCACACACACACGTATATTTTGAATTATACACAACAAATATCTCACCTTACTATTTAATAAATCCTTCCTTTGTCTCTGTACTGGGATATCTTACCCCTTAATCCCCGGACCTGTAGGCAATGAAGGCAGATGGTTTTAATATTATCAAAGCAAGCAGCGCTAGGAAATGCTCACAGGGGATATGCCTAATTAGATGCTTGCTGCCAGCCCTGACAACTGTAGTTCAATCTCTAGAATCCACATGATGGACGGAGAGAACTGACTTCCACAAGTTGTCCTCTGACCTCCATTCACACACACACTCTCTCTCTGTCTCTCTCTCTCTCTCTCTCTCTCTCTCTCTCTGTCTCTCTCTCTCTCTCTCACACACACACACACATTATTTTTAAAGATCATTTCATTCTAATTTTTAAAAATTTTAATTTAAAAAAATACTGAAGAAAATGAGACTCATATATCTCTGGAGTTAACTATGAATTTTTTTTTTAATTTCTAAACAAAGTCATCAGGCTCAACTGTGCCATGAGAAACTATTGGCACCCACAAAAAATAAGGAATAGTGAAGGCTCAGCTCTACTGGTACAACAACCCAAGCAGGCACCATGTGGCCTGCTCTTACAACACCGTGATGACAGTTTAACTTCATGACTAATTTATAATATACAAGTAGCTACCTTTTACCAAGTATAGATAAATGCTAACTGGACAGTCTACCTTTAAACTTACCCACAGAACGACAGCTGATAGGAGCTGAGAAGCGAGCTAGCTTCTTCATTATCCAGAACATTCTAATCCAGTTCTAGGATGGCAAGAGGCTCCTGAGAGTTAACAGTACTTCTACATGGCTGCTTTCAGCCTAGATCCTGGGTCAAATACACCATCAATACACCATGGTCATGACTGACTGTGACCCTACTTCCCAGGGTTGGCTCCCAGCCTGTGGAGTCTGGTGTGCGTCACTCATGAGCCCTCCAGTCAAAGCAAGACACAACATCAGATATGATGCTGTATGCATCAGATATGTTGCTGTATGCATCAGATATGATGCTGTGTGCATCAGATATGGTGCCGTATGCTTATATGCGTGGCACAGGAAGGAAGAACCAAGTCCAAGGCCAGCATAGCTACAAGACAAGACTGTGTCTCAAAAGCAAACAATAAACAAAGAATTGAAACAGGACATAAAATAACACAATCAGGTGAGAAGCTAAATATTTAAGAATCATTTTTTTCAAGCTAATAAATAGTAGAAACATCAAAAAGTCCAAGTCAATAGTATGTTTTTATTAATATTTATTAACACCAAGTTTTCAATAATTTTCTACCTTCCCCTTGTATATTCTTTGGGGGGGGGTTGTTTGTTTCTGTTGTTGTTTTGTTTTATTTTGTAGCTCAGTCTGAGCTTGAATTCATAATCCCGCTGCCTCAGCCTCCCCAACACTGGGATCATGGACCCATTAAAGTCTGTGGAAGCCTCCTTTAGCTTTTGTTCAGCATTAAAGCACATGGTTTGGCTGGAAAGGAGAATAGACACGTTCTATGGATGGAAATGTGAACTGTCAGTGGGAGTGACCTCTGTCTTCTGAAGGAACAAGACAATGTGGGAGGACCCAGGCGTTATCATCTTGAAGGTGGTTTTGGTATCCTCAGCAAAAAAAAAAAAAAAAAAAAAAAAAAAAAAAAAAAAAAAGGAGTGCAGCAAAAAAAGGAGTAAAAATTTGGGACACTTAACTGGGTGGCCTTGGTAACAGTTTCCTTGTAATACAGTTAAGTAATGACCAAGTCATAGGACTACCCGAGGGGCCACGGACAAGCTAAATGCAGCGGGTTTATTATGGTGTCCGTTGGTTTCTGCTGTTTTGCTTTTCTTATGAATTATTTTTCATCAAGCATTGGCAGCAACACTAAGACAAATACAAAAATAGGATGCATTAGAAAGCTCAGTGATTGAGAGACATCGCCAGGCTTGCAAGCCATGAGAAGGCACTCACACTCACACACCGACACTTGCCCTTACCTGGGGGGGGGATCGTGGGAGACAAAAAGAGAGGGAAGCCAACATAAGAAGCTCTCGCTTCACTAAAGAGAGCCATCTTCACTCTAAACCAGCCTCGGTGCCACAGAACGGAAGGTTTAGAGACTTATGCAATAATTACTCCAACCTCTGAAAAACATGGCAGGAAATGTTATTTCAGCTGATGTATGTGGAGATGGCCACCTTCCTGGTGTGCCAAAGCTTAAAGTGCTTTTAGGATTTTTTTTAAAGTTTCTCTTAAAATTACTTCATTTATTTCTCTTTGTGTATGTGTATTATTGTTTTGCCTGAATATATGTATGTATATGCTTGGCTCCTAAGGTGACCAGAAGAGGGTGTTAGGTCCCCTGGAACTGTAGTTATACACAGTTGTGAGCTATCATGTAGATGCTAAGAAACAAACCAGAGGCCTCCTCAAAAGCAGCCATTGCTCTCAACTGCAGAGCCACCTCTCCAGCAGTTAACTCCAAAACTCTTTCAGAGGCCTAGAACAGGCTGTAGCATCCAGTTTGGTTTTGCCTCTGAGACAGATTTCAGTTTCAGAGAGATCCACGTTCTGGTCTGACTTTGGCTACTTGGTCTCCATGTGTTCAGGGAAAACAGACTCTCCAAGGCTCCCTATGTCACTAGGTAAGATAACTAATTGTGACTATCACATACTTCTACCTCTGGCTTCGATGAGAATGAGGGTAGCATAATTCTGACACTCAATGCATTTAGTAAAAGTCAGCTATTGTGGTGTTTGTTTGTTTGCTTGGTTTTTTAATTGTCCTCATAGGCTCTAGGGAGTGACACTATTAGGAGGTATAGCCTTCCTGGAGTAGGTGTGCTCTTGTTGGAGGAAGAGTGTCACTGGAGGCGGGCTTTGAGGTCTCAGATGTTCAAGCCAGGCCCAGTGTGGCATTTTCTTCCTGCTGCCTACAAATATAGAACTCTCAGCTCCTTCTTCAGCACTGTGATGTCTGCGTGCACACTGCCACGCTTCCAGCTATGATGATAATGGACTCAACCCCTGAAACTGTAAGCCAGCCCCAATTAAATGTTTTCCTTCGTAAGAGTTGCTTCGGTTGTGGTGTCTCTTCACAGCAACAGAACCCTGACTAGGATAGCTATTATCAACATTGTGTGTGTGTGTGTGTGTGTGTGTGTGTGTGTGTGCGCGCGCGCGTGTGTGTGTGTGTTCTCATTTGTAGAGTGTAAAGTTTTGGGCTTTTGTCTTCTGTTTCATGATGAATGTTTTGATCTTCCCCTAACCAGCTATCCAAGGTTTAGGGGGCCTTCCTGTGTACCAATCTGCACTTGAAGCTACCAACAGAGACAGACAGACAAATACAGGGAGTGGTAACCACATTCAAGGATGCGTTTACTCTGACTTGTTGTATCCAAAATACCTTGAGAAGCATTGTAATTATGTGACCATAAAATCACTAAAAGGACTTTGAGACATAAAATTTAACTCTGGGAGCATGACTCAGAATAAATGTTTCAGTTGTAGTCAACATTATTTTCCTCTAGAGTCTCCTGCAATGCAACTTATTAACTGCCCAAGTCGCTCAATTTTTGGGTGGTTTGCTCGTCACAAATGCAAAACAGAGGTACGTATTCTTGATAAGCTTTAGCTTGTGTTGTCCATTCACTAGATATTTTAAGTGCAACAGGGAATGCTGCAGACACTATTGCAACCCTCCAGTGCAGTAGCACACATGAAGTGGTGTAGTGGGCTTGACAAGTAAGAGTGACATGGACTAAAAGCAAAGCAACATGATCGAGAAGCCTTGTCAAAGAAGAGCCATTGAGGCGTCCGTGAGTTAAGGATTATTATGAGAAGGGGGCATGGAAACAAGGTAGTGAATGAGAACATAAGCCCACACATTCATTCATTCACTCACGCATTTATTAAACAGCAAACACAGGCAATGATCCCCCAGTTAGGCATTCAGTAAACGTGATGGCTTCTTCATGGGCCTCACATCTCTGTATGAGTTCTTGACTCTCTCTCCAGGTCTTGCCTGGGCTCTTCCAGCGGCAAATTCTGTTCAGTTCCATCTGCTGCACAGTCATCCAATTTATCATCCCAACCATGAATCTTTTAATGCTCAGCAGGCAATGCCTGGTTGGGGAGCATTTATGGAAGGAAAACTCATCAAACCACCCCACACAACTCTAAAAATGAGGTCTGTTTCTTTGTAGGTTTATAGCTGTTGGCCACACTGCACCTTGTATTTGGAACACCCACTGCGAGAAGAAGAGAACATTTTTAAACTTTTTTCGGGGGGTGGAATGGAGTCTGTCCTACAATGAATCAACTGAAATCTGATGTGTCACTGGGAAGCACATTTCTGACATTGGACGAGCCGGATGAAATAGCTGGTAACTGTGTACCGGGGCTAATGGATTTCCATGCAGGCACCAAATCATTGCAATGACCAGCAGAGGCTGGGCTGAGTGGGTGGGAGGGAGCAGGCATACAGAGGTGGAGAGCTTGCAGCAGCTGGAACCAGCCAAGGCAATGAAAGTGCCAGATCAACTCCTCAGTCCTCTAGACCAAAGTCAGTGCATGTTAGAACAGCTTCATACAATGGAAACCTGACATACAGTTTTATTTCCCACATTTAGAGTTACATGTGGTTTTGACCAATAGACATGGATTTCTTTTGAGCAACTTGCTTCAAAAGTAGGTGTTGGCTTGAAGAATTAGTCATGTGTAGATGATATTGTTCTCACTGGGCTTTGTACCAACTCACTGTTTTATTTTGAAGATGACAATCTAAGAGTGGAGCCCTCCCCCCTCCCCCGCACGTTTGTGTGTGTGTGTGTGTGTGTGTGTGTGTTTAAAGGAGTCACAGTATAGGCTTCAAAAACCGTGTCCACTTGTTTAGTTTTAAATGCTTAGGCCCTTTCTTTCTGAATGCATTATTCCAGCTAATGAAGACTTGGGTTGCTTTTGGACAAGAAAGAGTGAAGCCTGAACACATTACAGGGTTCTTTTAATCTGATTGTTTTTCTTGGAACCTGGCCCAAGAGCCATCTTCAGTAAACTCAACATTTAGAAACAGAGCAGGTGAGGGTTTCTTCTCTTTAGCTTCTGCTCAGATTCTATGGGTTGTAAGTGACAGAGTATACAAAAGAAACTGGTTTGGGCAAGTATGTATCTGCTTGTATAATAGAAGTATCCAAACTGAGCCAAGACTCAAATTTCTTTGTTTTTTTTTTTTTTCTTTTTGGTTTTTTGTTTGTTTGTTTGTTGGGTTTTTTTTTTTTTTTTTTTTTTTTTTTTTTTGGTTTTTGGTTTGTTTTGCTCTTGTTTCAAGGTCCAAATAATGAGAAGGCTGTAGCAATTTCTGGAACTTCATGGTATCTCCTTCATCCACCACCCCACCCTCACCCCCTTCCCACCTCCTCTGCATTCTTAGCATAAATGCTGAGCCTTACTCTGACTAGACCATCCTTCAGTATATGCCTATGGTCAGGGACATCCCAGTTGGTGATTAGCTTAGGGCAGTCAGGTGACCACTCCTCAGCTGGATGCAGTCCTGAAGGAGAGGGGCATCTCCAGGGTTGGATCCAGCCATTAAAGCCAGGGCTGGAAGGAAGAGGAAAAGAGGATGGAGAGACAAACTCCTCTCTCTACTCCTGTCACTCCACCCTTCTCACCTCTGAAATGAGAAATCTTCTCTACGGGTAGTGGGTGAGGCCTACTCCTGATTTTTCTCTTACAAGCATTGTCCGGTGTGTTTCTCCAGATAGAAGGTACGCCTTCAAAAATGTGATGGTGTGCCGGGCGTGGTGGTGCACACCTTTAATCCCAGCACTCGGGAGGTAGAGGCAGGCAGATTTCTGAGTTCGAGGCCAGCCTGGTCTACAAAGTGAGTTCCAGGACAGCCAGGGCTATACAGAGAAACCCTGTCTCGAACCACCACCACCCCCCAAAAAAATGTGACAGTGTAGTAGATGATTAAAATATAGAATGTAGTGTAGATGTCTTCCCTGGTCATTTACCTGTTTTAGAGATTTAGAAAACTACAGTGTCTAGCATATGAATGTAGATCTGTTATGGAGCAGGGTTCCAGCAGAACCACAGAGATCCTGAAAACTAAAAGCCCCAAAATAGCGTGGCTCATACCTGCAGCCCCAGCATTCGGAAAGCAGGAGGATGGCAGCAAGTGGGGAGCCAGCTTGGTTTACAGAGAGAGGAGCAAAGCCAGCCAGGGTGTTTAATGAGATGCTGTGTCAAAAAGGAAGAAAGGAAGACAGGAAGTAGAGAGAGAGAGAGAAGAAAATGACAGATGAAAGAAAAAAAAAGCCACTTGAAATAAGTGCTATGCCTCCAGTCCTGTGTCTTGTGCTGTGCCCTGTGTCATTCTGAAGCGCAAGTTGTCTCACCTGCAGTATAAATCTCCAGGCTCTTAGCCTGGGCCCACCAGTTGCTTTGCAACCTTCTTCTGATTCCCCGGAACCTTTCCCTAGACTCCCAAAGTTCCCACTTCATCATTTATACATTTATTCATAGTATGCTCCTTGTCAAAGCAGCTGTTTCCTGACCCATCTTCAGACCTGGAAACCTTTTTTTTTAATCAATCTTCAGTGCCCAATGAAAATATCATTTCTATTGATGGAAATCAAAGCTGTTTCTACTTCTTAGCTATTGTAAATAATATAACAAAAAAAATACAAATGTACAAGTATCTCTACAGATACCCAGGAGTCATATGGACATTCTGTTGTTGGTTTTTTGAGAAACCTCCATACGGATTTCCATAGTGGCAGAATGGATAAAGAAAAGCACACATATACACAGTAGAATTTTATTCTGTTGTAAAGAAAAATGAAGTCATGACATGTTCAGGAAAATGGATGAAACTTGACATCATTATGTTAAGTGAAATAAGCCAGACTCAAAAAGACAAATGCTTCATGTTTTCTCTCATATGTAAGATCTGTGTGTGTGTGTGTGTGTGTGTGTGTGTGTGTCTGTGTGTCTGTGTGTCTGTGCATGCGTTGGAACTACAAAGAGAATCATGAGAGAGGAAGAAGGAATCTTAAGAAAGGGGAGAAGGGGAGGCGAGAGAAAGAGCCTCATGGAACACACATGACAATAGTAGAATGGGGGCTACTGAGGGGGACAAGGGGACCATCAAGAGGGGTTCAAGGAGACAAGGAGGGCAGTGGAAAGAAAGGGAATAAGAACAAAGCATTTATAAACATTTCATAAAGAAACCTTATTTGTTTGCTAACTTAAAACATAATAAAAATGTATTTCTATATAAGTGAGACAGTTTTATATTTCTGGTGTCAGGGTGCAGTCTTACAAACTGTCAATTTTAAATAGAGTTAATTTCTGCACTGGGGATGGGGGCACACATCTTTAATTCCAGTACTTGGGAGGCAGATTTTTGAGTTCACAGCCAGCCTGGTCTACAGAATGAATTCTAGGACAGCTATAACTACATAGATAAACCATGTTTCAAAAAGCAAACAAACAAATTTCTGAACAGCTCAAAAACTTCAGGCATCACTGCCCTGGGGCAATTTGTTTTCTTCTCCAGCGCGTCTTTTTCTTGTTGTTATCCAAGTATCTCTTGTTATCCACATTATCCCCAGCACACGCACCAAGCCTTTCTCCCGTCGTCCCCATAACATCAGCAGACTGACTTCCCAGTCCCAGCGGCAGCTGCTGTTGCTGCTCTTACAGCCAACGTCTGAGGCTGTGGTAATCACGAGTGAGTTTTGATTGTCATATAATCTTTATTTGGAGCAAAAACCAATGACGACTCTGGCTGAAATAGCAAAATTCAACAAAGCAGGTGGATTAAACCAGGTATCATGTGGATGCTTCCTCCTACAGTTAGGGATTGGTGTCTCTGGTCAGAACACTCTTACTCTGAAGGTTGGTGGTTGTGGTACTAGATCCTCATAGAGCAGAGATAGGCCATAACTGCCAGTCCTTATAGGAGGCAGTAAGCCAACCGTGAGGGCTATACTCTTTTGATGGCTGCCTCCCAGAAAGCCCCCTCCCCTGGAATGCACTGGGAGTAGGGCTTCAAACTAAAACCCTCAGGTGTGATGTGAAAGTCTCATGTGTTCTGTCTGGGATGGCATTTCGCGTTCTCATCTCCTACCCTGAGCCATGATTCATTTTCTGCAAGCCCCTTCCCTCTCATGCCCACATGTCGTCCTCCAAGTCAAGGTCCATGGCAAGATTCAGTGCTGACTCCTCCTTCACGCCTCACTGCTGCCATGGCAACATGATCTCCCCTAACTCCACACCATTCAGAAAGATGCCGCAGCTCCAGGGCAGATGTCCTCTTCAAACCTGACCAGAGCAAGCACAGAGGGCTCTCCCCCAGGAGACTCGGTTACTTTACGGATATTTGTGACTTTGCTGAGCCACATAAAGTTGTTTAAATGCCTATATTCATCCGATGGAACAAAAATAAATGGTGGTTAGATTCATTTTCCATTCCGCTTTTAGCAGCAGGTACTTATCTCCTTCCTCCATCAGGAAGGAAGTATGTGGGTGTCCCATGATTTCATGGGCTGTTGAGCAGTCTGAAATGGCCAGAGTTTGAAAGAACTCACTCTCATGGACCTGAGAATGTCTTCAGGCGGCCTCCAGAACGTCTCACTTTGGGTGACTAGTGGCCACTTCTACAAAGTCTCTCCACTCGGTGTTCCTGCCTTCAAGCAATCAGCGTACCGAAGTCAGCGGCACCTGTTTGACCTGGGCCTTCATAATTCTGGGCACTTGTGCTATGCAAACTATGAAGGGCTGCTGTCAGCTGCACAGATCCCACCTGTCTGTCTTCGAACAAGGTCACCCATGTGTACTGCAAGGGCCACTTTTCCCCTGTATGCAGTGAGGCAAGACAAAAAAAAAATTACCCAAAAGGAACCACAGACTCGGGCTCAGCTTAGATGACTCTTCTAAGAGGGATGGGGGGAGGGGAGCCTTACTACTTCGTGTTCCCTCGCTTGTTAATTGAAAAACTTGGCTTAGATCTGCAACCCCAGTACTGAGGGCACATGCAGAGGATGAAGGCTCAGGCGCAGGCCTGGGAGTCCTGTCTGAGGTAAAGCATGGAAACAGTATATCTACAGAGACCAGAAGCCATTTTTAAAATTTATTTTATGTATGTGAGTACACTGTAGCTGTCTTCAGACACACCAGAAGAGGGCATCAGATCCCATTACAGATGGTTGTGAGCCACCATTTGGTTGCTGGGAATTGAACTCAGGACCTCTGGAAAAGAGGTCAGTGCTCTTAACCGCTGAGCCATCTCTCCAGCTCTGTCACTGGAAGCATTTGAGACAGAAAGTCAGATGCTGGAGTTCTTAGTCAGATGCACATGATGGAAGCACACACATGAGCTCTCTGAGTTATCTCCATGCCTTTGATGGCAATTTAGAAAACAACACACCAATCAATCTGAGACTTCAGACAAGGGTCTCCCAGTCCAGGGGTCACAAAATGTTTCACCCAGGACTTTAGTAAGGTTCTGGTAGCCTAGCCACAACTAACCTTAGGTTTGGTATTTTGCATTTTCTGGATATGAAGGGATTGTTAGCCTCGGAGTAGCTGTGGCTATCTGCACAATTTCAAAGTAACCAGTCATCACTCCAGCATAAGGCGAGAAGGAGCTCACAGTCCCTACCCCTAGCATTGACGAGCTATTGATAGTTGATGGTTACTAGGGAAAAGAGAGTCATATTTCATTAAGGGTGCATCCCTTGGTAGGTCAGCCATTCTTGGGTGGGTAGCACTGCACCCTAGAGTACAAGGGTGAACTCCTACACAAACTGAATTCTTTGGGTGGTGTTGCTTTGTTTTGTTTTTTTAAGAAAATAAAAGAACAGTCAGGCACACACCTTTAATCTCAGCACTTGGGAGGCAGAGGCAAGTGAGTATTTGTGAGTTCGAGGCCAGCCTGGTCTACATGGTGAGTTCTAGAATAGCTAGAAAAAAGATACACTTTCTCTGAAGTAGAAGAAGGAAGAGGAGGAGGAGGAAGAAGAGGAGGAGGAAGAGGACATAAAGTTTGAAAAGGGGAATAAGGGGTATATCTAGGAGGACTTAGGGAGAAGAGCAGAGATGAATATGATCAAAATACACGCATATATGTATGTATTATGAAATTATCAAAGGTTTAATAAAAATACATTTTAAAATAAACAGAAACACACCCTTATTTTTCCACATGAATTTGTGATTTTAAAGGCACACACACTGCATCACTTTTCTCCCTTTGACATTTTCTCCACCCAGTTGGTATGGAGGAAGTAACTAGGTAACCTACCATCTTCCTCTGTGCTCTTCTGTAGCCCTGAGTTCTAAGGAGGCGGCTTTAGCCTCCTGTGAAGCAGAAGCCTTGTAGGGCCCCTTGAGAGATACCATCCAGGAGGCTCACATACACAGATTTGTAAGGGAAGAAAGAGAGCCAAGCATTAAATGAGAACAGTGATATTTGATAAAGCCCATTGCTCTGATATCACACTTCCAGGAGAGAGTTACCCTCACCTTAGACCAGTCTTACATCCTAGCTCTTCTAGTCAGTAACACCTGGTGTACCCCAGGCTGGTCTCAAATTCCCTATATGTTGCTGCTTTCCCAAAGGCCACATCAGCACCAGGGACCCCAGGTAAGACCCCACCTTATTCCCTATGTCTGCCAAGTCCCCTTACGGCACACCTAACAGACGTAACTGCACCCCATCACTTGGGCCCTATATTCTGGCCACCAACATTGGCAGAAGACCTGTGCTTTCCTGGAGGCCACACCTGTTCTAGGAACCCCAGAGGCAACATCAGCACCCAAACCCCCAGAGGTCATGCTGGCCACAAAAAATACAATAAAAATAAACAAAACAGAACAAAAACACATTGGAAACATTGCACTATACCTGAAGACTTGCTGTTCATCGGAATCCCAGGCTACTCAGGCCAGAAAACCAGAGGGAAAACAAAAACAAAAACCAAGGCAAGAAGCATGTTTAAAACACTCATCTAACAAAGATGAACTCAGAAATCAGCACCTCGACCTATAATAATCCCAAAGCCCAGATGCCCAGAGGCCAACATAAGAACATAATTAACAACAGCCAGGGCAATATGGCATCACCAAAGCCCAGCTTTCCAACTAGCCTTGGATACTGCAACATAGCCAAAGCACAAGAAAATGACCTTAAATCTTACCTTATGAGGATGATAGAGGCCTTTAGACAGGAAATGAATAAATCCCTTAAAGAAATACAGAAAAATACAATCAAACAAGTGAAGGAAATGAGTAAAACTGTTCAAGACCTGAAAATGGAAACAGAAGCAATAAAGAAAACACAAACCGAGGAATTCCTGGGAATGGAAAACTTGGCAAGAGAACAGGAACTACAGACGCAAGCATCACGAACAGAATACACGAGATGGAAGAGACACTCTCAGGCATAGAAGATAGGATAGAAGAAAATGAATCATTGACCAAGAGAATCTTAAATCTAGAAAGTTTTTGACACAAAATATCCAGGAAATCTGGGAAACTATAAAAAGACCAAACCTAAGAATGATAGGAATAGAAGAAGGAGAGTCCCAGCTCAAAGACCCAAAAAATATGTTCAACAAAATCACAGAAGAAAAATTTCCTAACCTAAAGAGAGAGATGCCTATAAACGTGCAACAAGCTACAGAACTCCAAATAGATTGGACCAAAACACACACACACACACACACAATCACCCCACATGCCACATAATAATCAAACCACTAAATGTACAGAACAAAGAAAGAATATTGAAGGCTGCAAGGGAAAAAGGCCAAGTAAGTTATAAAGGCAGATCTATCAGAATTACATCTGACTTCTCAATGGAAACTCTAAAAGCCAGAAGGGCATCTGTCTGAGCAGATGTGCTACAGACTCTAAGAGACCACAGGTGTCAGCCCAGATTACTATACCCAGCAAAACTTTCACTCACCATAGATGGGGAAAATAAGATAGTCCATGATAAAACCAAATTTATCCACAAATCCAACCCCACAGAAGATACTAGAAGGAAAACCTCAACCCAAGGAGGCTAACTACAGCCAAGGAAATAAGTAATTTCCCACCAGCAGGGAAGTAAGCATGCACTCACACATGCACATGTGCGCGCACGCGTGTGCATGCACACACACACACACACACACACACACACACACACACACTACTACAGAATGAATTCCAGGTCAGCTAGGACTACACAGAGAAACCCTGTCTCAAAAAGCAAACAAATTTCTGAACAGCTCAAAAACTTCAGGCATTGCTGCCCTGGGGCAATTTGTTTCCTTCTACAGCATGTCTTTTTCTTGTTGTTATCCACGTATTTCCAAAGTTATCCCCAGCACACACACCAAGCCTTTCTCTTGTTGCCCCCATAATGTCGGCAGACTGACTTCTCACAGTCCCAGTGGTAGCTGCTGTTGCTGCTCTTATGGCCAATGTCTAAGGCTGTGGTAACTACTACTACTACTACCAACATCAAAGTATCAAGAATTAACAATCATTGGTCACTAATATCTTTTAACATCAGTGAACTCCAAGCAAATGAACCCAAGAAGCAAACGTGCAACCATTGTAATGTCTAATGAAATAGACTTTCAACCAAAATTAATGGAAGAGATGAAGAAGGATACTTCATACTCATAAAAAAAAAAAAAACACCAAAATGACATCAATTCTGAATATCTATGCCTCCAATACAAGGGCACCCACATTCATAAAAGAAAGGTTATTAAAGCTTATATCACACATAGAACCCCACACATGAATAGTGAGAGACAATACCCCACTCTCACCAATGGACAGGTCATCCAGACAGAAACTAAAAAGAGAAAACAGAATTAGCAGACGTTATGACTCAAATAGACATAACAGATAGCTACAGAACATTTTACCTAAACACAATAGATAGATAGATAGATAGATAGATAGATAGATAGATAGATAGATAGACAGACAGACAGACAGACAGACAGATAGGTCTTCTTAGCACCTCACAGAACCTTGTCAAACTCCCTATGTCACTGATAATGAATGACCTTGGATCGGCTTCTCTAGCCCTCACCCCCAGAGTGCTGGGACTCCAGACATGCACCATTAAGACTTCATGCATGCTAGACAAGCTCTCTACCAGCTGAGCCACATCCCCAGCACCACTGACTAGCTCATAGTGCCGGTGAAGCTACCCAGTCCCTGTTGTCATTTCATCCCCTAGCTCTGAAAGGCTCAGTGGAGACAGAGCCCTGGGAGAAAGTATCTTCTCGGGCCACCTCAGTGCTAACTCATTTTCTGAAATCCTTATTCTGGAAAATAGTCATTTGAACTGACATTACATTAAGACACAGACCATGGATTTTAAGCCCAATTTAGAGCAAGGGAAGATACCCACCTTGGAAACCAGAGCCCAGAACTCATCTTGAGTATGCCTTCACCCTAGACAACTAGTAAAATGAGAGGAATGTATTCTGTAACATCTGAGACCCCCTCAGCTCCAGCCTTATGCTCCTAAGGAACACGCGTCAATGAAGGGGCACTGTCAAACACCATCGTGGAAGCCTCCCTCCTATCCCGATGCCATTCCCCTCTCCCTCTTTCCCTGCCCTGCTCGGCATGCTCCACTCTGCCTTGGCTTCCCCAACCTAACCTATAGCAGGCTCCATTGTAATGGTCTCTTTCCAGGGCTATAGCATGTCATCATGACCATATGCCTTTGTGGTGCTTGTCATCTCCTAAATTTACATTTAGACCCTTGGCTATGGCAAGAAAGGCATCGTTGGGAAGAAAAGAGGTAAGATGAACTTGTCTTTGGCCATTTGTGTTTTCTGAGTGCTCGCTCCTTCGGTGAAATTAGGATATTCAGAGACAGAGAAATATTGTCCGGGCCTGATGGATGTACTGGTTTTGCTCCAAGGCAGGAAATAGCTGGGACAACCCCAAAACAATGTGGACTTCTCTCCGGCAGCAAGTTCAGTCTGTAGTGGGAACAGTGTTGCATAGATAATGTGGACACACCAATCTCCCCACCCCCACCCCGGTGTAAGAAATTTCAAAGAAAATTTTCTTCTGTTTTTTCATCCTAAAAATACAAACGATTACACTGTAATGTTTCTTTCTCTCTTTTCCCCTCAGATTTGCCCCCCCCCAGCGGTCCCTCTGTGTGCACACTGTCAGGAAAAGGGGTGCTCCCTACCCACCACCATTTTAATGCCGCAAGAACTTTTTCCAGAGAAGACGCTAAGTGGGTCACTTCCCTCTTCTGGCTTCGCTATAAATTCTCTGAGCATACTTGTCCTGTATTCTATTTTCAAAATCAAATGGCCAGCTTAATTCCCCTGGAGGCCTTGATTACATCCAGCTAAGGTCACGGTCAGGACTTGAAAGCGGCTCTCTCCCTCCTACCATACCCCATAGGCTCTCTCTCTCTCTTTTTTAAATCCATCCCCCCCGCCCTTCCTCCCTTTTCCTCTTCTCTCCCCTTTTTCTTCAATAGCTCTGTGTTGTAAAGGGCCTGGCCACACACAGAGAATATTACAGGAATAAAACCTGGAAGAGAGCACACAGTTATGAAACATTAAACCTCGGCTTCTCTTTATTTTGCTCCCTGGATATCCCTCCCCCTCAGAGAAAACACCGGCCTCGGCAGATTTGCGGTTCGTGTTATCTTCAGCTGTAAAAGCCAGCTGAACCAACAGAGCGCCCTTCTCTGCTTCCTGCAGTCCAGAGGTTTGCAGAGGAACTACTGTAAGACACCAGTCCCCTCTGGCTTTGCAGACAACCTTTTCAGAGGAAGCCTAAACTGCTGAAGTCGACAAAAATCCCCGTACATTATCAAGTTCCATCCAAGGCCGATCTGTTACCATCAGCCCTGCGCCTGGTCAGAGAGAAGGTGAGCAAGAACAGGGCACTGAGAAGGTCAGGGTCCCACACTGCCTGAATATTGCCTTTCAGAATAGAGTTTTTTTAAAAAAAATGTTCAAGGGCCCTTCCAGGGCTTCAATGAGCCCTAGCCTGAGGAGCTCAGGGGGAGTTTGGCCTGAGGATAGAATGCCACATCAGACATTGATTCAGTTAGCCAACCCTTTTCAAGGTGTCACCCATTAATTTATTGACTGCAAATAAGAATTTTGCCCAAGGCCAAAACTCACAATTGGTCCCAGTTGAGCTGAAATGGATTTCCACAAGTGGCTAGGGAAAGGGAGGCTTTTCTTCAAAATGTCTCGTCTTTGGTCCACTCTCTCCTTCTTTATCCCCTCTCTGGCTTCATCCCATTAATAACTCAGCACTCAAAGAGCTTCATTAGCTGGTGGCATGCAAACAGCTGCTCAAAGGATTTGAGAGTGGATTGATCCCAAAGCCGCCGGTGTAGATGCTCCACGTCAGAAGTGACTGTCGGGGGGCTTATTGGCTGCCCCTCAATCTGGACATCACTCTGGTTTCCCCACCCCCTCCATTTCATCTTAGTAAGAGAAAAGGTAAGATTCTTATACAGTGGCTCTGGGTATTATTCCAGAAGTCTTGGTTTTCATATACAAACATGATAGAAATGCAAAAAAAACTTCAAATACAAAATGATTACATTTTATACCCGCTGTGCATATCTAACATGCAAACTACAAAACCGAAAAGATTGTTCAAAGATTATAGTAACTTTCTAGATGCCATATATCATAGAGAAATGATGGCCATCTTTTATAGCTGGAGAATGGACTACTGTTTTACAGACATTAAAGCATAATTCTCCTGGACTCTTAAACTGTGGGACAATCTGTTAGATTCTCTTAAATGTGTAGCTAAATTCAAACTGCTTTTGTGTGACTTGAAGACCCCAAAGCTAGAAGGAATTATCTCTTTGAAAAGGAAGCAGTTACATAAGTACACATAGAGGCCTATCCGAGGGTGGGTGTTTATTTACAATATCATGAAACAACAAGCCAAAGGGAAGCTGCTAACTGCAAACCACAGAAGAACAGTTATAGGTGTTGTGCTCCGTGTGCCTCAGGTCTCTGCAAGCAGTTCCAAGGAGCAGGAATGTACGCATACATATCTTTAAATCATAGCAGTTTTTAAAAAGACTATTAGCATTAGTGCTAAAAGCACATAAGAGCAATGCTGCATTGGTCTACCTAGAGGGACTATAAAGAAAGCAGTGGGCCTAGCTGGGGTTTAGCTCAGCTGTAAAGTAATTATGTATCCAGCAAAAGACCTTGGATTCCATCCCTAAAATATAAGAAAGCTTGCTGTCAGTCAGCTCCTGGATACAAAGTCCCACTGGAGAGGACGAACAATTGCAATAAGTAGCAAAGAGGGAGTTTAGCCTTCTGTGTAATATAGTCTCCTTTGGTCTTAGTTAGGGTTTCCATTGCTGTGAAGAGATACCACGACCAAGGCAATTCTTATAAGAACAACATTTAACCGGGGCTGGCTTACAAGTTCAGAGGTTCAGTCCATTATGATCAAGGTGGGAACATGGCAGCATCCAGGCAGGCATGGTGCAGGGGGAGCTGGGAGTTCTACATCTTTTTCTGAAGGCCCAGAAGACTGACTCTTGTGTGGTTAAGAGGAGGCTATCATTGCTCAGGAACATACTTACTCCAACAAGGCCACAGCTACTGTAACAAGGCCACACCTCCTAATAGTGCCGCCCCCTGGTCCAAACATATTCAAACCACCACACCCTTTTTTGTTTGTTTCGAGACAGTGTCCCAGTGCCACTCAGAATAACCTAGAACTCATGGCAATCTGTCTGCTTTAACCTTTCACTTGTTGGAATTATAGACATGAGCCACCCTTCCTGTTTCTGTTTTTGTTTTTTAATATGAACAATTTGTTACTCACATAGTTCATAAATGAGTTCTTTCAAATAGTTAAATGGTGGCTTCCCTAAAAGCCTTGATTTGGGGCTGGAAAGATGGTTTAGCAATTAAGAATGTTTACAGCTGTTCGGGAAGACCCATATTTGGCTCCCATCACTTACATGGAAGCTGATAACCAGATCTGACACCCTCAACCTGTTCTTCTGGCCTCTGCAGGCACCAGGCACACGTGTGATACATATACATACATGCACTCATACACATAACATAAAACAACAACATAACATAAATAAGTTTTTTTAATGAAATAAAAGTGATTTATTGTATTGCTTTCTTTAGAAAAGGCCCAGTGTTGCTCTGTAACTCAGCTAAGCTTGCTAAGTGTTGTTTATTAGCAAAGTGCTGTCTCGGAGAGCCTGGTTTGGAACTACGTGCCATCGTGTAATAAAGTCTCACCTCCCTTCCTTCACATTCTTTCTCGGGCTCCCCCTGGCCCACAGAGAGAACATTCTAGAACAGCAGAGCACCTTAGGAACCTTGATCTCAAGCCTTCATTTGAAAGTAAGAGTCCTGCTTTATTCCAGTTAGACTCCAGCTACACTCTGTCGTTTGGTTCTCTGACAGTGGTCCTCAACCTTCCAAATGAGGCAACCCTTTAAATACAGTTCATCATGCTGTGGTGACCCCCCCCCAACCATGAAATTATTTTTGTTGCTACTTCATAACTGTACTTTTGCTATTATTATGAATCATAATGTAAGTATCTGATATGCAGGATATCTGATATGCATCCCAAGGGGTCGAGACCCACAGGTTGAGAACCACTTAAGAGTTCTCTGTGGCCAACTGGGCCAAATTCCTCTCAGTGACTCCAACAGAGTGAAGCAACTGCTTTCCCAGAGCAGGTTGTATCTCTTCTCTGGGGAAGTGGCCTCTACTTCCCCAGGGAAAATTAAAAATTCACTTCTAGGGAAGTCAATGTCTTTAGACTGCCTCCTGCCTCCTGCCTCCCTCTGCCTCTGCCTCTGCCTCTGCCTCTGCCTCTGCCTCTGCCTCTGCCTCTGCCTCTGCCTCTGCCTCTGCCTCTGCCTCTGCCTCTGCCTCTGCCTCTGCCTCTGCCTCTGCCTCTGCCTCTGCCTCTGCCTCTGCCTCTGCCTCTGCCTCTGCCTCTCTCTCTCTGCCTCTCTCTGCCTCTCTCTGCCTCTGCCTCTGCCTCTGCCTCTGCCTCTGCCTCTGCCTCTCTCTCTCTGCCTCTCTCTGCCTCTCTTTGCCTCTCTGCCTCTCTCTACCTCTCTCTCTGCCTCTCTCTCTGCCTCTCTCTGCCTCTCTCTGCCTCTCTGCCTCTCTCCAACCTCCCGCTTCTTATTTCCAAATCCTGGTTTTCTCTATCTCTCTGCATTTCTGTTCCTTTCCAGCTCCATTTTCCCCCTCACCATACTCCTGACTTTTTGTGATGAAAATTTTCAGTAATGCCAATAAATAATAATTTTTAAAACTCCAAAAGGTTAAAGCCAAAAGGTAGATTCCCTTTTAATGAATTTTTTTTTAAACCTTGCTTTTATGTAGTTCCTTTTATCTCTTCATCAAGGAAGTTGTATTCCACCAAGCCTCGGGGTATGATAAATAACTAACCAGGATGCTCTTTCCTCTCTGACAGGATGACTCAACACTGATTGGTATTATCTACATTCTTTAAGTGGTTTCCTGCAGAGCTATCCCTCTCTCACCTGCTCCACACATCCAGAAAAGCACTGAAGAGAAAATGTTTAGAAGCGACTCATGAGGAATGGCACAAAGGAAAGATGCTAACACTCCAGTGACATGGAACCTTCCAGGTGAGCAGCCCCTCTCTCTCAATAAGCCTAAAGAAGGCCTGTGGCCTTGTGGACTGAGAGACCCACACAGAGCTATCTGCCTGGCTCACCTGCATAAAGAAAAATTTCTAACTAACTGCTTCAGAAGAAGTGGAATTCCATAAAGAGCCATTTCTCAGGTACTGAGTCCCTCCTTTGAACTTGAGCCTTTTGGCACTTCATTTGCATCTGTTTAAACAGACACTCGGCCAGCATTTATCAGTCCAGCCTCTGTGAGCAGGGCCTTCTCGCTTCTGCACCTTGAAAGGATGCTCCAGTAAAAATACGATTTTCTTCCGTGTTTTTTTTTTTTTTAATACCTGACAGGCTATGACCCCATAGAAAGCTCTGGCAGAAACACAAAATCAATTGAGTTTCATTCGAACCATTCTTTTGCTCTCAGAAACCTTTGATAAATCTCAGATGAAAATTCTCCTGCCCCTCAGAAGCTCAGGAAGGCCACCGAACACTTTGATTTTTTTGACTCTGTCACGTAACGTAATTGGCGTGACGATCTTATCGATCTGTTGTTCTCCCGGTCAGTGGATTTGTTAATCTGCTTTCTAGTCAAGTAACTTGACCGGACATCATTTAAAAATGATTGCAGTGACTGCGACAGGGCAGGGGCCACAGGGTACCAAAGTCAACATTTTCGACAGTTGTATGATCATAATAAATGATCCCCTCCCCCTCCCAACCCTCCCACCTCCATCTTCTAACTGATTGATGCGATTGGTCCTTGCTCGAGGGGCAGGGAAGAGAGGTAAGATGAATCCACTCTGCATCATCAGCAAGAGTGATCTTTCTGAAATACAAGTATTACTTGGTCTAACCCCGCCCACTCCTAGCCCTGGGATAGATATCACCTCACTGTGTATGATAGAAGGACTCACTATAGCATATATAAGCTCCTAAATCTTTCTAGAGCATTGGTTCTTAATCTTGACCCTTTTAATATAGCTCCTCCTGATGTGGTGACCCCAACCATGAATTTATTTTCCTCGCTACTTAATAACTACAATTCTGCTACTGTGCTGTTATGAATTGTAATGTAAATATTTTTAAAGATAGGGGTTTGGCAAAGGGACCTCAACCCTTTGAGAACCACTGTTCTGGGCCTATTTCCTGCCACCTCATGAGTCACGTCTGCTACTTGAACTGCTTATAAGTAGAAGTCACCAGTTTTCCACTTGTTCCCTGGCTTTTTAGCATGGCAGCCTACCTTGGACCAGTCATCGGGTTCTTATTGGAGTTTTAGAACTCACTTCCTCTAGAATGGTTACGAGTTCATGGCATTTCATCTACCACCTTTTTAAATCTTTTCTCTCTCTTTGTCTGAGAACAGGAATTGTGTTTTAGGCCCTCAGAGTTGAACTGTTTTACAATATATTCATGAAAGCATTCCACGTCTTTTTCTCCACAGTATTTATCCCTCTCTGGGATCAAGTTTGAGAGCACACCGATTGATTTATAGCACCTAGCACCATTTGACTCACATCGTAGGCATTCAAGAAATAGTTACTTAAAGAAAACCAAACAAAGGGACCAGCAGGCACTTAAGATTAGCACTAGGCACCATGATGATATGCACCGCTATTAGATACCTGTCTTAGTTAGGGTTTTACTGCTATGAAGTCTTATAAATGACAACATTTAATTGGGACAGGCTTACAGGTTCAGAGGTTCAGTTCATTATCATCTAGGTGGGAACATGGCAGCATCCAGGCAGGAATGGTGCAGGAGGAGCTGAGAGTTCTACATCTTCATCTGCAGGCTGCTAACAGAATACTGGCTTCCAGGCAGCTAGGAGTAGGGTCTTAAAGCCCATACCCACAAGGCCACACCTACTCCAACAAGGCCACACCACCAAATAGTGCCACTCCCAGGACTGAGCACCTACAAACCATCACAATACCATTGAACAGTGGAGGGAGGAGCTAGAAAGACAGACAGTTCTGCAGTTAAAAGCACTTGCTGCTCTTGCAAAGGACTGTGCAGTTAAAAGCACTTGCTGCTCTTGCAAAGGACTGGGTTTCATTTCCAGCATTTACATGGCTGCTCGCAAGCAGCAGGAACTCTAGTTCTAAGGTATCCAGTGCCTTCATGGTCTCCTCCTTCAGGGACACACCAGGCACACAGATAGACAAACATTCACACATACAAAATCTTTGAAAAACAAAGTAAATCTTAAAAGAAAAAGTAAGGGGCAGGGAGCCCCTAAGGATGACCCGATGCTTAATAAAATCAAAGCGCGGGGTTTTGTTAGACATTTCCCTGGTTGGTTCAAGCAACATATTTTCCCACAGCCATTTGGCACACTCCTCTTACACATCCACACAAAGGAAAACATCATCTGAAGAAATAGGTTCAATTTCCTAAACTTGACACCCAGAGTCCAATTCTGAGTTAAGTACATCATCACTGCCCGTGCCTCCAGAGTGCTGAGGGGACAGTGTGTCTGCAAAGAGCTCTTGTTTTAGCCGTGGGATTTCCTCTCAAGCCATGGACATCAGCACTAAGACGTCACTCCCCCAACAGAATACTAGATACCAGACAATGATCGTTTGCAGGCCTTCCTCCAATGGTCCATAAGAGGTCAGTGGACAGAAATTCGAAGAGCCTCATTATGCCAACCGGTAAAACAACCAACCCCAGGGCAGCATCTAGCTGACAGTTAACTGTGAGCTGCCTCAATGGGGGATCATTATAATTTTAAAGTTAATGAAATATGAATAAATGTCTGGCATCAGATTGACGAATATGATATGTGCTTAGCAAATCCCTGAGAACGGGGAAGATGGCTAGGTGAAAACTATATAGGAAGATAGTTCTAGGAAGTCCCGCCTTAAAGTATGAATGAGTCTGCACTCAGCCAGGTGGTGCACAGCTGTAATCTCAGCACTTGAGAGGGGGAAGCAGAAGGGTAGAGAGTTCAAGGCCATCCTCTGCTACTAGTGAGACAGAGGCAGCCTGGAATGCAGGAACCTGGGGTGCTAGGGGCAGAAGGAAAGGCGTGGGGAAGGCCATACATACAAAGCAGAAAGAAGACTGGCTTTTACAGAGCAAAGGCTAAGAATTAGAAGTCAGTAAACTAGCTCATATCAACTGAAGAGTGATTCTCATTAAACTAGGTATGTGTGTGACTAAAAGTAACCAATTAAGTGTGTGTGCCTAAGCAGTTCTCTGTTATCTGCTAATATGCCTGCGCCTGACAAACCAACGCCCACTGGCTCCGATATCCACAGAGTGTAATCACCCGGGTTCCGGCACTCTTCTGAGACATGTGGGTGATTGGGACTGAGGAAACAGTGGGGAAAGTGCCACATATAGTCTAACAGAAACAGGAAATAAAACAGCATTCACTCACATAGGTCACTGGGGCATGCAAAGGGGGACTCCTGTGTGCTTTCTTCCGGTTTTAGAAGAGCAAACCGCTGAGGGGGACCCGGGAGCAATGTCTGCCAATTGGCTATGTGTCAGAGGCAGCCACCAAGGAGAGGTTCTTAGTGTGTCAAACCCCCGTCACCTGGATGGTGGGGATGGTAATATCCATCCAGACAGGAGACACTTTAGAGTTTTGATTGTTTTTGTAAAAATAAAAAAAAATACTAAAATGAACAGCTTTCAGGCTGATAGCCAGGCTCATTTACACACACGAGCAAAAGCCCTGGCTTCACAATTAGCCATCTGTTGAGATGGGGACATCCTTACTAATTTCATGAACTGGACTTGGAGGTGGACATCATTGGAAGATGTACTCATCTGTTGAAGGCCAAAGCAGATCTTAACTCCCTCCAGCTCCAAAGAGGAGCCGTAAAAGCTAGGAGAGAACAGAGTGTGGTGTGTCAGTGGAACCCACTCTGCTGGGCTGTTTCCGTGTCCCGTCCCGTCCCCCCACTTCCCCCCAGGGCTGGCATTCCAGCAGGCACAAAATAAAGGGCCCACAGATCCCACCAAGTTTAGTACCTGTTCGTATCTCTTTAGAAATCAAAAGGGAAAGGTGGAACTTTTGAACAGAAAGTGTGCTGTAAGGTGCAGGTTGAATGGTCATTATTCCAATGTGGACGGACAGTTTTCGTTTCATTTTTTTAAAGAAGAGGTGCTTGTGAAAGTTGTCATAGGCCAGCCTGTAGTATGGAATATTCTGGGACTATACTGCCAAAAATCTACCACCTCAGACCTACAAAGCAGTTTTAGTGTAAGGATCCACGATTTGCTGAAGAATAGCATTCTGAACTCAGATAGTATGTAAACAAGGAGGGTTTTATTCTGCAGAAGTCCAGCATGCTGGGATCTCCCCATTACCAAGAAAGAGAGACGCCCAAGTGAGCTTGCAGGCCTGATTTAAAGCACATCAGGGAATTCTGGGGTAGGTGACCTCTGTGTTAAATCTGTTGGGTCCGTCTCTAGGGACATCCCATTACTGAGGTGTGGGGGCTGGAAACCTGCTGGGAAGGTCTGGGAACTGTTACTGAAAAAGTAGCTCAGGAAGTCTGGAAACTACTGCTGACCCATGGTCCTTGCTTCAGGCCGGGCGGCTGGGACATTCCATGACCTGGGCATGAAGGCTGGAGCCTGGGTTTTTTTCTATTAGTAATTGACTTCCCTAGGCATGCCTGGACTTACCCAGGTTTTAGGCCTAGTCTCCTTGACTGTCAATTTGAAGTCTGTCATGGAATCTGCCCAGCCTTCTCTTTCGCCTCATGCATATCTCTTAGAGGTCCTCAACCTTCCTTCCTGATGCTGTGACCCTTTTCCTCATATTGTCGTGACCCCCAACCATAAAATTATTTTTGTTGCTACTTCATACCTGTAATTTTGCTATGTCATGGAGTGTAAATATCTGATGTAAATAAATATGCAGGATATCTGGTGTGTGACCCTGTGTGGGTCAGGACCCACAGGAGGAGAAGCAGTGTCTTAGGGATTGTTTTGCTAATTTGTAGATCATCTCAACTCAAACCGGAAGGTGGGGTAGGGTGGAATCCATTTCTCTTCCTCCTTTTCTGTCTCCTTTCCCCTTACTCTCTCTAATGAGCTTGCTGACCAGTTTCCCCTCCCCTCCTCCCTTCCTTTTTCCTCACTTCTCTGTTGAAGTAAACTTCCCCCATACATATTGCATTGGCTGGCAATAAAAGTGTGTCCCAGTATTCTCAGTTGTTAATCGCTGTGCCAACATCTCCAGGTGCTGGCAGGATAGGTAGATATTTGTTCCTTCCTTGCCTGCCCAAAGTACCCCGTGATTGGCTTAATAAAGAGCTGACAGCCAATAGCTAGGCAGGAAATGGAGGGCGGGACTTATGGGCAGAGAAGAGGGTCTTTGGGAGAAATCGGAGCCAGGGATTTGCAAACCCACACAGAGATAGATAGACTTGAGCAGGTGTAGAGAGGTAAAGAACTAGCCACGTGGCAGGTCCATTGCTAGAACAGTCGGATTAACTAAGATTGAGCTAGCTGAGAGTCTGCCCAGCTAAAGGCTCAAGCTATAGTAAAAATTAATAAGTCTCTGTCATTATTTAATTGCTGCCAGGCCCAGAAAGTCCCACAATACCCCTCTTCCCCTCTCCCGTTTCCCCTCTCCCCTCTCCCCTCCTCCCATGCTTTCCTAATTCCCAAGACCTATATTTTAAAAGTTACTTATGTATTTATTATGTATGCAGTGTTCTGTCTGCCTTCGTGTGTGCCTGCAAGCCAGAAGAGGGCGCCAGATCTCATTACAGATGGTTGTGAGCCACCATGTGGTTGCTGGAAATTGAACTTGGGACCTCTGGAAGAGCAGCCAGTGCTCTTACCTCTGAGCCATCTCTCTACAAACGCCCCAGCCCCCCACCCCGCCCACCCCACGCCCCCCCCCCCCCCACCCCCGTCCCTCCAGGACCTTTCTTAAGGAAGCAGAGGAAAGCGAGTCATCTTCCATTCTTCAAGCCTCAAAAGGATCTCAGACTGCCCTGGAGTACACTCAGTGCCTTCCGCCCACCGTGCCCTCCCTGGCTTGCACTCAATGCCTTCTGCCCACTGTGCCCTCTCTCTTTCTCTGGGATACAGATAGGTCTCAGAAGGAATCAGCAAAGGCCAGGGGAACTCAGAGCAGAGTGTCCAACCCTGTCCAAGAGTCAGGGCAGGGGCCCAGTCCCAGAAACACCAACCTCATGCTCTTCCCACATCTTTTCCCCAGCCTGAGTTCCTAGTATCTTTATGTGGTAGCGAAGAAAGAGGGAAAGGGTTCTACCTATTTGTTTATGGTTTAATTTTCCCCATCTTATGTTTAATACAAAAATTTTTTGTTAGTGAAAGCTAAAATTCTGTATTTGTTTTTCTGACTCAATAGGTAACACCCTGGAGAAACAAGTCCTCTGCTTAATTTGCCCGCAGTCAGGTAAATAAGGGCACAACTACTCTAATCACATCTGCTGGTCCTCCATGATGTTAGCCCATTAGGACCACAGCACAGTCAGCTGTCATGATGGAGGAGGCTGGTGGACAGCCCTACCCATGAAGTGCAGTTTGGAGGAGCAGCATGTCCCTCAATGAAAAGAGTGCCATGTCCACAATGAAAGGAGACAATGAACGGGACCATGGAGGAAAGCACTCGGTGGAGGACCAATAGGAAAACATCGAGTGTCCATGGAAGGAGATCCGATGATGGTGGGTTATCCAGTGAGGTCTGTGGCCTGGGAGGAAGGTTTGATGACCTCCATTAACGCCCAGTCTGGAGGTATAAACATTCCTGCTTAGAGAAAAGTAGGACACTGATAGGCCAGGTAGGAAAAGAAAGGGATGATGGGACTTCCGGCTATAGGACCCAGGAGGAGGAAGCAGTCCGATCCGCGGATTTGCTTCAAGCCCCTCGTCCACCTGAAGGTGTCAAAGAACATCCATTGTGTTTCTGACTTTCCAAAGATGCAAAAGTCGTGGGCTTCCGCAGAGAGAGTAGCAAGGCCAAAGTGGTTAGCCTCACCAAACGTATCACAAGTCACTGGTTGCACGAGATCCACAGAGGATCCAGAGACCTTTCCTCCCAACTGTTTAGATTTAGCCAGTGAGGTTGAAGAATGAGGTGGAGCCGGGGAGTGGTAAAGCATGAAATAACCAACCATGACTAACCGCTGCGTTCAGCCTCAGTGAATTCACTCTGCAAACAGAGCTGTCATCCAGACATGGCTGGTGCAAGCCTTCCAAATGTGCTACATGTCACAACACAGGGCTGCAAATCCCCGCTTTGTCTCCAAGGTCATAATCAACTGTATCGGGATGCACCCTTTGGTATGGTTGGTTGACGTGGAATGGTAGCCTCCGGTGATGTTAGTTTTGATGAAAGTCGAAGAGAGTACACGAGTTATTTGTTGTGTTGTCGAGGGTGAATTTGTGGAGTTAAAGGGGCTTAAACGCTGTTGTTGATTTGAATTCAAAGAACACGCCACAACAGAATCCAGATACCTGTTAGGATAAACCCAAATTCTATTTCCATTATTACTTATTACTTAAGGCCCTTTGTGGGCCTGCAGTGTTATAATGATGATAATATTAATTGGTAATCGGAAAGGGCGTGGTGGAGTCTTTCCTCTGAGAAGCAGAGTTGCGGGGAGAAAACATCAGAGGCTCTTTATGCCACGTACCATTGCAGGTGGGAAAGAAAAATAATAAATTAAGGAGGGGTTATAGTAATTTACTGTCTACTGTTTCTTTCTTTAACCACTAATCCCAGCCTTCAAAGACATAAAAGAATCTGTATGGATGCAGCTCAGTGTGTAGAGTACCTGCCTACCATGCACGGAACCCTGAATTCATTCTTTACATCAAACCAGATTTGGAGGCACACACCTATAACCCCAGCAGCTAGGAGGTGTGAGCAGCAAGATCAGGAATTCAGTGGCATCCTCTCCTACAGTGTGAGTACTGGAATACAAGTTGAACACCCTCCCTCAAAAAAGATAAGAACCAGGTGGTGGTGGTCCACATCTTTGATGCCCACACTTGGGAGGCAGAGGCAGGCAGATCTCTCTGTGACTTTGAGGCCAGCATGGTTTATAGAGCTAGTTTCTAGACAGCCAAGGTTACACAAAGAAACCCTGTCTTAAAAGAAAATGAATTAAATTAAATAAATAATGAAATAAATAAATATGTATTAAATATTATGTAACTATAATAAAAGGATACATCAAAGGGCATTCCAACTTACTGCTTCTCTAGTGAGCTCGAATTCCCACGTGGCATACTGATGGAAAATTAACAAATATGGTATTTTGAAGATGGGTCATGTACTTTAGAAAGTCCAAGTGGGGGCTGGAGAGATGGCTCAGTGGTTAAGAGCACTGACTGCTCTTCCAAAGGCCCTGAGTTCAAATCCAATCAACCACATGGTGGCTCACAACCATCCATAATGAGATCTGATGCCCTCTTCTTCTGTGTCTGAAGACAGCTACAGTGTACTTAGATATAATAATAAATAAATCTTAAAAAAACAAAAACAAAAAGAAAGTCCAAGTGTGTACATTAGCCATGTACTGAGGTAATGTTTGGTGTAGACCAGGGTTTCTCAGGACACTGTTTTAGGGAACTGTGCTGTTACCTGCAGAGCATTCCTCAGCATTGCTGGACAATTCTCATTAAAGTAGACAGCAAAATGCCCCCTCACCCAGGGGTTTTGGTTATTAAACTGTGTCAAAGATCCTCAGGGAGACAAAGACAAAAACTACATTCAGACTTAGTGGTTTAAACCAAGTATATCTCAGAAACTGACACTGTGGCTAGAACACAGGGAAGGTAGATGGTCTCTGCATGTTCATGTTGAGGGGCTCAGATGCCTTGACGTGAGAAGCTGGGCCTTGGCTAAGCATTTCTCTGATCTTGCTACGTGTCTAGCTTAGGCCTCCTTTTAGTCTAGTCAGTCGGCATTCTCGTGTGGATCCATGACAGGATACAAGCTCCCAGTCTTGCAGACTAGAGCTACTGTCAGTCTGTTATGATTTCTGTTATTCTATTAGATGCAGTAGTCGCAGGCTAGTCCAGATCAAAGAAGGGGAGATTTGCTTCCTTCGCAGTGGAAGGAGGACGGTTGTCACCTCACAGCTTGTCCGGAGGAAGCTCCTGAAAAACGCCCCTCACTATAACACCAACATAGAAGAAGGGCTGAAACCTAAAACAGCAGAGGCTAGCATAGATAGATAGCAAAGTAAACCCACAAGATCCAACCTGAAAGGGGGTATAGGAGCATGACTGAATGGCTCTGAAGACAAGACAGCAAGAACACTGAGAAAAGAATACAATGAAAAATTGAGATGAACTTGCTCAACTGCCTGTTTCTAAACTTTTTGAGAAGAAATTAACGCTGTAAGGGGAGGGTTCGATACTGAATTATTGATAAGTAACTTAAAATGTAAAGCAGTATTTTGAATAAGTATCTTAAAGAGAAATTTCATACCTGGTATTTCTTTTAAAAAAATGACAGGGAGGAGTGAGGTGGCACACACCTTTGATCCCAGCACTCTGGAGGCAGAGGCAGATGGATTTCTGTGAGTTCAAGGCCAGCTTAGTCTACTCAGAGAGCTCTAGGGCAGGCAGAATGACAGAGGGAGAACCTGTCTTAAAAATTAGAAAAGCTGGAAAGGATGTATGCAAATATGTATCGATTCAGTTGGTAATGTTATTATGGGGGGACCAATTAAACTCATCTAGGACCATAACAGATGGGCTGGCACTATCAACAATGGCTATAGTGAGAGGTGGGTGGGTGGAAAATTACTAGGTGGTTACCCGGCACTAATGGTTGGGGTCTTTTCTGAGTGTTCCTTGATCCTTGGCACATTGTGCAAGAATGAACTAAAGGTGCACACAGATTGCAAAATACCAAGCATTCTTTATTCTAAGGAAAGCAATAGCTCAGAAATAGGCAGCTAAGAGTGACAGCTGGCCACATGAGTGGCAGGACTCTAAGGCCCCAATGGGTTTCGGGGGCTTTCTTTTCTGGAGTTCAAAAGAGGAAGGGGTTTGGTTGCTGGAGGTAGTGATATGAATGAGACTGTCCCATAAGCTCATGAGTTTGGACACTTGGTCCCAGTTGATGACACTGTTTGAGGAGATTTAGGATGGGTAGCCTTGTTGGAGGAAATATGTCACTGGCAGCCTGTTTCAGTCAAGGTTTAATTGCTGCAAAGAGACACCATGACCACAGCAACTTTTATAAAGGAAAAAATTTATTGGGGCTTGCTTACAACTTTAGTTTTAGTTTTAGTTTAGTTTTTGCTTACAACTTTAGATTTAGTTCAGCATCAGTATGGCAGGAAGCATGGTGGCACACAGGCAGACATGGTGCTAGAGGAGCTGAGAGTTCTACATCTGGATCCAGTGACAGCAGGAAGAGAAAGAGGCCTCTGGGTCTGGTTTGTGCGTCTGAAACTTCAAAGCCCACCTCTGGTAACATACTTTCTCCAACAAGGCCACACCGCCCTAACAAGACCACACCTCCTCTAACAAGGCCACACCTCCTCTAACAAGGCCACACCTCCTCCAACAAGGCCACACCTCCTAACCTCTGTGAAGTAGCACCACTCTCTAAAGACCAAGCATCCAAATGTATGGGGGCCATTTCTATTCAAACCACCACACAGGCTTTGAGGGTTTAAAGACACCATTTCCCGTTCACACTCTGATTAGTGCTTGTGGTTCAAGACAAGACTTGAGCTCTCAGCTTGCTGCTCCAGCTGCCCCCCTCCACATTGGTCTCATCTCTTTGGAACCCTAATCTCAAATAAACTTTCTTCTGGAGTTGCCTTGGTCATGGTGTTTTATCACAGCAACAAAAAGGTAACTAATATTCCAGGTGCATCGTTTAAGTGGCTCTTTAGTTTGATTGACAAGCTTGGGTTACTTAGGTCTTTATTTATTGTGCATGTTCGTTCCCATACTTCTGACTTTAATCACATGCATGTCTAATTATATATAGGCATGAGATGATAAATAGGAGATTCTCCTTAAAGTTCACTCGGAGGACATAGCTTGCCTGATTTCACATGAAGCAAAAACCTGTTTAGACTGTCCTGGCCCTCCCCCTTTGTAAGCAGATATATTAGGGGTGTGAGTGTTTGAATGGAAACTGTTCATGTTTGGCAATTGTTTATGGAAGGAAGAATGTATTCCTTTGTTCAGAAAGGGGTATGCATGTAGCTTATGCTGTCTGGGGTCCAAAATATCTAACAGATTGCATTTTTTGGACAGATGTGTTGTGTATAGCACTTGCAGGTAAGAGTCTCAGGCTGCCAAGTACATTATTTGAAGAAGGTTATGTCCACAGGCCATCCCAAGTAGAGTCTCCAGTTGCTAAATGATCCCCTTAACCTAGCATGCCTCCATTACCTATCAAGGGTTTGGAGAAAGGAGTTTGACTCTCTATCAAGGTGAGGGGGAGAAATTCAACTTGATATTGAGGATGGAGAGAGCGTGGTAAGCTGGCTTAGCAGTATTCTTTGCTAAAATTGGATTAAAAGCCAAGGATGAACCAATCATGGACTAGCAAGAAAGAGAGTTCAGAGGAAACTGACTAGTTTGCTCAAGGAAGATATCTTTGTCAAATGAAATATGTGATATGTATGCTGGTTCTTCTTTTAAGGTGCTAAATATTACAGTATTCCTTATGAATTATGTCACATATATGAAACAAACTAAGATAATGAATTTTTGTTATGACCAAAAAAAAAAAAAAGAAAAAAAGAAAAAAAAACCCTAAACATCAACAAAACCAAAATAACAACAGCAGTAACAGCAACAACAAAACAGGACACAGGAAAGCATTATAAACTTACCAGAGTAAGTGGAGGAGAGGCTGTGACCACAGACTCTGCACCCACCCACAACCACACACAAGAAAGACTGAGTCTCTCTCCATTAGCTTTTTCTTGTCTCAGCTGTGAGGTGTAGGAAGGCTGACTCCTCCATTCACGGAGAGTCCTCTCGTTGGTCTCTGGAACTCAACCATGACCAGCTTCTGCCAGCCAGGTTGGGGTTGAGCTGAACCATGGAAAGGTCAACATGGAAAGTTAATAATGTCTGCCCTAAAGAATAAAGGGTTCTGTCCTTACACTCTATTGTATATCTGTGTGTCTGTCTCTGTACATATAAATATACCTATACCTTATACCTATACCCTATACCTATATCTATACCTAATCCTATACCTATATCCTGTACCTATACCCTTGCCTTAGTCAGAGTTTCTATTCCTGCACAAACATCACGACCAAGAAGCAAGTTGGGGAGGAAAGGGTTTATTCAGCTTACACTTCCACACTGCTGTTCATCACCAAGGAAGTCAGGACTGGAACTTAAGCAGGTCAGGAAGCAGGAGCTGATGCAGAGGTCATGCAGGGGTGCTGCTTACTGGCTTGCTTCCCCTGGTTTGCTCAGCTTGTGCTGAGTGAAAAGAGCTAAGAGGAAGTGGATCATTAGCAATTGCATGATGGCCAGCAATGCTACCACCAGCTTGTGAGCCATTAACAACCCCATGAACCTGCATTGGCCTTCTCTGGCTCCCTGGGAGAAAGTTTTAACCCAGGGGCCCTGCCTCAGGCCTGGGAGCCTACTTTACTGACCTCAGCTATAGGAAAGTCAGCCTGTTCTTCGATGGGTCCTATCACTGGATGGGCCTTTGCCAAAACAAAACATCCCAGGTTCTGGTCTTCAGGGACAGCCAACAGTGCTCTGATGTAATGAGCTCCCGTAGAGCCAACTGTCTCAGGCCACTCACAAGAGCTAGAAATACCTGAGGGACAAAGAAAAGGAAGCTGTGGGGGGCCGTGTGTTGACCTTGGAGACTTCGAGACCTCTGACACATTCGTTGTATACAAATATTGAAAAAAAGGCCTGGCTTTGCGGATCCTTCCTTCATTTTCTTCTCTCCTTACAATAAGATGTTTCCTTTCTTTCCTCTGACCTGTTTTCAGATCTAATTATGAGTGATGTTTAGATTTTCGGCAACGTGTAAAGAATATGTTTTACTGTGATTACTGGCACCTAGAGAGGTGTGATAAATGCTCATTTTTTTTCAGTATTCAATTAAGTAGGTGAAAGGCTTTACACCACATAGGCCTAGAACTAGGGGAGTTAGGAGTCAGGGCTGGCTACTACCACACTGCATGTCTGTCACCTCTTGGGCTTTTTTGGGATAATGTAGTTTCATTGAGGTGTAGCCTATTGGCCATAAGAGTCACTCATTTTAAGTGTACAGTTCAATGATTATTTTGAGAAAGTTTATGAGTTTTATAACTATTACCACAATCCAATATTAAAATATTTCCATCTGTATTGGTCAGTGTCCTCTCTTTCTCTCCCCCCAACCTCCACCCTCTGTCTCTGTATCTTTTTTGCATTAGTGTGCATGTGTGTGTGTGTGTGTGTGTGTGTGTATGTGTGTGTGTGTGTGTGTGTGTGTGTGTTGTGTCCTTCCAGCAAGGTACACTAATGCAATGGTGGCACAAAGCTTGTGGGAAAAAACCAGGGAGTGTTTTATTAAGGCTCACTCCATGAGATAGAACCCATACCCAACACTGCTTGGGTGGTCAAGAACATAGGACTAGATAGCCCAGGGACCTCGGAGAAAACCAAATACTATTGTTCTACTGAAGGAAGCCACCAATAAAATGACTCCTAATGACATTCTGCTACACCCATAGATCAGTGCCTTGCGCAAATGTCATCAGCGTAGCTTCCTCCTGCAGCAGACAGGAACAAGTACGAGACCCACAGCCGGGCAATCCGCAGAGTGAGAGACCTTGGAACACTCAGCCCTGAATGAGATATCTCCATCAAATCCTTCCCCTCAGGACTCAGGGAACCCCGCAGAACAGGAGACAGAAAGATTGTAAGAGCCAGAGGGGACAGAGGACACCAGGAGAAGGCCTTCTGTACACATACATGAACTCACAGAGACTAAGGCCATATGTATAGCGTCTATACCAGATAATGTCCTAGACCTGAAAGGAGAAATAGACACAAGCCCTTGTCCCTAACCTAGAAGTCATCTTCGACAAATAACCACTCACGAACAAAACATTAGCTTTCTCCAAGGAAGTCCCACTGGGGAAACAAAGTCCTCTTAGGGGTAGGCTGCAGGCCCAGCAGTAGACGCCAACAGATAAGGCATCGTTGGAGGTTTCATGACTCACGATGTTGTGTCAGGGCTTTTAAAAACAAAACAACAACAAAAACCCTAAGACTTTCAACTTATTACTATTACCCTGTAGATTCCGTGGTATATGTTATGGCTTATGATTTTGTGTTTCTGTGGGATTCCTGAAGGTGTGAATGAGTGTGTCTCTTGTCTGTATCTGTTCCTTGGGCTCTTTTCCTTCTATTTGTCAGCTTTGTCCCATTCAGATCTGTCTTATTAGAATTGTATTTTATTATTATCCCTTAGTTGTCTGTTTGCTTTCGAAGGAGAGGCAGTAAGGGGGTAGATCAGCTGGGAGGGGAAGTGGGGTGGAATGGAGGGAAGGGAAACCATAAATAGAATATAGTGTGTGAAAAAATCCATTTTCAATAAAAGCCTAATGTCATATAAATTGTCTTTCAGGTAGTTTGTTTCTTCTTCATCTAAATGAGAATTTCTTCAGAGGACTGTCAGCATTTTAGAAAAGCTATGCTAGAGAGCCTAACAATGTTATCCAGGTTATGAAAAAAACAACAGTGATGACTCTTCTCTATGTCTCCGTTTGTCTGTCACTCTGTCTGTCTGTCTCTTTCTGTCTCTCTCTGTCTCCCTCTGTCTCTCTGTCTCTTTCTGTCTGTCCTCTCCTCTCCTCTCCTCTTCTCTCCTCTCCTTTCTCTTCTCCTTCCTTCCTTTCCCCCCCTTCCCCTGAAGGAGTTAAGGATAAAAAAATAAGGCTTAATATGAAAATCTACAATGATTTTCCATGGTATTAAGACACATTCTCCTGAGAAAGAAAAATAGTAAAAGTCAAGATTATAAAGTCTTAAACAACAAACGAAGAGCTGGTCCCCAGCTGGGCAGAGAGCAACACTGAAGAAGGCAGGCTCCCACCAAACAGAGCACCCAACAGTTGAAGGCTGGTGTTGAGACACCAGGAAGAAACCACTGTGGTACGAGACAGCGGGGCCTCCAGACCAACCCATAGGGAAACTGTCCCAAGTCCTATAAAAGTAAAGCCAGTGAAACTGAGACTGAGACCGCTTTCTGAGGACTTAAAATACCCATGGCCACTGAAGCAGAGTGTCTGGTCAGGCCACCCAAGGCTTCCAAACTGGTATTCACTCTGGTTAAGGGGCCAGATCCTCCAACAGAACAGGTCACACTGAAGATAGGATGCTGAGAGCAGTGGTCTCGGCTGACCAGAGGGAAGCAAGGCAGGCTGTGGGCATCCCCGGAAGCAGAGGGATGTGGAAGCCGTGTCTCGGTGCAAGGTTTTGACAGGGATGTGGCAGGAGGAGCAGTGCCTCACTGCAGAGGACCATGTGCAAAGTGAGATGGCTTTACAGGGTGCCATTCTTTGCTAAACCCAGAGAAGTATAGCTTAGACACTTCAAACCTGTCAAGTAAGTGTTCTGTTTCTGTGTCGTGAGGCTAGTTCGGTTGTCTAGAATGTTCTTTTTAATGAGTATGGGTGTTTTTTATTTTTTTTTCTGCATGTATGTCTGTGCACCATGTATATGCTGTACCCAGGGAGGATAAAAGAAAATCCCCCTGGGCCTGTTAAAGATAGTTTTGAGCTACAGTGTGGGTGTGGGGAATCAAATTCAGGTCCTCTGGAAGAGCAGCCTGTGCTCTTATTCTACTGGGTGATCTCTCCAGCCCTGGGGTGTTCTCTTTTGGTCATTACTAGGAATACCTTTATTCCTCTAGTGGGAGCTAAACTCTGTCCCATCAGGGGCCATCCCGAATTAAAGTCCTTCCTCGGATAGTCTAACACAGTGCTCTATGCCCTACTCCTCGGGTAGTCTAACTCGGTGTTCTGTGTTCTACTTTGAAAGTGCTACATCCCTCCAAGTCTAAGACCCTTCTCAACATCTCTAAAAGAGGATCTTACAATCAATAGCTTATCAGAGCTTACTTGGCCACAGTCCCTCTACGTAATGCAAAACGCTGGTGCACCTTGTAGCCAGTGGCATTCCTGGTCAGTAGGAGTATCTGTCACACTGACCGTTCCCTATTGATTATCTACTCTACGATGCCATAGGCTTCTCGAGAGCCAAAACCTTATGCGACTTGCATTCCCACGTGGAGTATAACATTTGAAGAACTGTATGTGCTCAGTAATAATAATCAAGTGGCTGAACTCATTCACTCATAACAGGGCTGTCAGCTCGCGGGCTTTCAGGGCTGCTCGATTCAGACGCACTGTATCTTGTTCTGAAGCAGGCACTGTACTCTGTAAACACAAGACATTACTATCTATCCAAAAAGAAACGGCTAAATTGGTCTCATTACGTCTTTCTCAGAAAAATCACACTTAAAAGGGACATATTCAGTGTGGTGCCTGGGTTTTCTGATAAACCTATTTTTACACAGGGGGAAAATAACCAGCAGGTCATGAATTGTGACTGGTTTCCCTTGCTTAATACTATAGTTAATGCTGACCCCCTATTTATAGTCTTTCAATCTATTATCATAGAGGAAATAGATTTGGCCTGTGTGTTCATTTGGTCCTGACTCAAATAAGCAGAAAAAATAAGGGGTTCAACCTTGGCTAAAATAATTCTGTAATAGGTAAATAGTTCTGGAAACGTAGTTGGAGACATAGCTGGATTGTGATGCACAGTCCATCATTTTGAAAGGTTCCCTCTGAGTGGTCTTTTTTACAGCTAACATAAAGCTCTGACTGAGTCTCATTATTCTAAACGTCCTCAACGGTGAGAGTTTAAGGAGGAAATTACGCGAACATGAGGAAACGGGCCACCATTGCCTATGCTTTATTCCTGGGATTTTTAAAAATGGAATGGAGGCAAGAATAAACTCATCTCAAGTTCAGGACTCCTGCCTCCCAGGTAACATTAGATAATAGGTCCGAGGGTTTGTGACTCAGTGGTGGGCCACTCAACTGGCACATGTGAAGTCTATGCCCAATCCCTGATACCACAAAATGATGGGCTCTGCAGTGTTTTGGTACAAAGGATGGTGGAGTGGCTTCTGGTCGTGGGTAAGGTATGGCATGCTGCCCTGGGCCTTCGTTCTGCTACTGCTGGCCTGATTTGTCAGCATCCCCACGGAATGGGCATCTCCTAAATAAAACCTTCCCAACCTCTCCTTCTGTCTTCCTTTTCTGCGCAGTTCAAATGCTTCATTCCTATTTCCATTGGGGTAGCCATGCCATGTGCTTATATTTCTTTGCCTACCCTCAGAGCCATGATATCGGAGAGCCAGGAATGTTTTCAGTCATTTTTAGGTCTCGCATACAGAAGGTGCCCCTGACACTTAACCATCTAATTGAGTTGTCTTGGCTTGCTCTTCAGTTAATTTTCCCTAAAGTAGGCTTTGGTTTGCTTTCTTTTATATGTCTGTTTTGCTGATCCGTTCCATGCTGAGACTCAAACCCAGGACCTTGCACATCTCTGAGTTGTACCCTTGGACCTTGGAAGGTTCTTCTGTTTTATTTTTTAAATGTACTAAAATTGCAGATTAGAAAAAAATATGTTTTGGGGTTTTGTTGTTGTTAATGGGTTTTGTTTATGTTTGTTGGTTTGTTTGTTTGCAGGAGATGGAAGTTTGCAATGTCTCTGCATGCAGTTCTGGATGGCTCTCCTGGAACTTACTATGTAGACCAAGCTGGCCTCAAACTCACAGAGCTCCACCTGCCCCTGCCTCCCAAGTGCTGCAATCAAAAATGAGTACCACCACTCCTGCCTCCTCTAGGGTCTTCAGTGTGACCTAGAACAAAGGGTGAGATTGAAGACAACCTCAATTGAAAGAATGTTTCTGACAATTCAGACCAAATTCAGGTTCTAACAGAAGGTTGGCTGCAGCTTCTCTGGACCCTTGTAAGAGGGGTTCCTACAGGTCCTGGAAAGGAAAGTTAGTTTTCTTTGGTTCTGAGAGCCGAGGCCAGTACTCTACAGATTTTACACTCATTAGTCTCAGCCATATTGAACAGGCTAACCTTGGCTCTGACGCTCATTTTGAAGGTGATGCCGGATCATAGACCCATCTCTGTGCTAGAGATAGAACCCACGGCCTTCCGGTTGCTGGGTAAGCACTCCACCACTGAGCTGTATTGTCCCCTATACGCTTGAAGCCTGTTGATCATCAACTCACTAGTCTCTAAAATGAGAAATCTGATATTAAAGTTTTGCCCTATGCTATGGATTGGTGTGAAAACTAGGAAATAAAAGCACTCTCGGGCTGGAGAGATGGCTCAGTGGTTAAGAGCACCGACTGCTCTTCCAGAGGTCCCAAGGTCAATTCCCATGGTGGCTCACAACCGTCTGTAAAGGGATCCGATGCCCCTTTTCCGATATGTCTGAAGAGAGCAACAGTGTACTTACATGCATAAATTAGGCTGGAGCGTCTAGTACTGGGTCTGGAGAAAATGGCAAGGTCTTGACACATGATGGGAACCTGACCTTGGCCACTCTTTCAAACAGTGCCCCTAGCTGGTGACTGAAGATCCTGCCTGGCAACTGTATTTGCAGAAGAGGGGCACTGGACAGAGGGTGAGGGGTGTTGAGAAAACCCCAGAGGAAAATGGGACCCACACAGGGGAGTGGCCAGTGTGGTCACAGAAAACAAGCCCGGAAATCTACATTGTCTCAGCAGCATCTCGCTGCCTTTATCGCAGCTTTCAGACAGCAGCCAGTCATCTGTTATATGAAACTCTTTTTTAAAAGTTTGTAGTTTAGCAAATTTCTAGTTGCAAGGCACCTGACCAGAGGCAGGATTTCAGCCTTACATGTACACAGTGCCTGAATTGTTATGTTGCCCAGTTGAGGTATTTCCTTAGGAAAGCCATCCAGTTGGATTATTCGACGCTGCTTAGCCACACCAGTTGGACCTTTGACTTCCTAGCCAGCTGCTTTGGCATTGCTCAGTCAACGACCAAATTAATTTTGGAGTCACTTTTCATAAAATCTGAAATCTGAAAGTTCAGCCCTAACCACCTCGCAAAATGGGCAGCCTTGTTCTTGACCTCGTTAACAAAAGACTCTCATTCCAACTCACACCAACCTGGGGGAGGAAACGAGCCAGACAGCCCGAATGACGACAGAAGGGAATGGAGTAACCTTTCCTCGGGACAATGCCTTTTCCTGTCTCCGCAAGCCCCTCCTATTCCCACACTGGTTTCTACATCCGCTTCTTTTTTTTTTTTTTTTTCCATTTTTTATTAGGTATTTAGCTCATTTACATTTCCAATGCTATACCAAAAGTCCCCCTTACCCACCCACCCCCACTCCCCTACCCACCCACTCCCCCCCTTTGGCCCTGGCGTTCCCCTGTACCGGGGCACACAAAGTCTGCGTGTCCAATGGGCCTCTCTTTCCAGTGATGGCCGACTAGGCCATCTTTTGATACATATGCAGCTAGAGTCAAGAGCTCAGGGGTACTGGTTAGTTCATAATGTTGTTCCACCTATAGGGTTGAAGATCCCTTTAGCTCCTTGGGTACTTTCTCTAGCTCCTCCATTGGGAGCCCTGTGATCCATCCATTAGCTGACTGTGAGCATCCACTTCTGTGTTTGCTAGGCCCCGGCATAGTCTCACAAGAGACAGCTACATCTGGGTCCTTTCGATAAAATCTTGCTAGTATATGCAATGGTGTCAGCGTTTGGATGCTGATTATGGGGTGGATCCCTGGATATGGCAGTCTCTACATGGTCCATCCTTTCATCTCAGCTCCAAACTTTGTTTCTGTAACTCCTTCCATGGGTGTTTTGTTCCCACTTCTAAGGAGGGGCATAGTGTCCACACTTCAGTCTTCATTTTTCTTGAGTTTCATGTGTTTAGGAAATTGTATCTTATATCGTGGGTATCCTAGGTTTTGGGCTAGTATCCACTTATCAGTGAGTACATATTGTGTGAGTTCCTTTGTGATTGTGTTACCTCACTCAGGATGATGCTCTCCAGGTCCATCCATTTGGCTAGGAATTTCATAAATTCATTCTTTTTAATAGCTGAGTAGTACTCCATTGTGTAGATGTACCACATTTTCTGTATCCATTCCTCTGTTGAGGGGCATCTGGGTTCTTTCCAGTTTCTGGCTATTATAAATAAGGCTGCTATGAACATAGTGGAGCATGTGTCCTTCTTACCAGTTGGGGCTTCTTCTGGATATATGCCCAGGAGAGGTATTGCTGGATCCTCCGGTAGTACTATGTCCAATTTTCTGAGGAACCGCCAGACTGATTTCCAGAGTGGTTGTACAAGCCTGCAATCCCACCAACAATGGAGGAGTGTTCCTCTTTCTCCACATCCTCGCCAGCATCTGCTGTCACCTGAATTTTTGATCTTAGCCATTCTCACTGGTGTGAGGTGGAATCTCAGGGTTGTTTTGATTTGCATTTCCCTGATGATTAAGGATGTTGAACATTTTTTCAGGTGCTTCTCTGCCATTCGGTATTCCTCAGGTGAGAATTCTTTGTTCAGTTCTGAGCCCCATTTTTTAAGGGGGTTATTTGATTTTCTGAGGTCCACCTTCTTGAGTTCTTTATATATGTTGGATATTAGTCCCCTATCTGATTTAGGATAGGTAAAGATCCTTTCCCAGTCTGTTGGTGGTCTTTTTGTCTTATAGACAGTGTCTTTTGCCTTGCAGAAACTTTGGAGTTTCATTAGGTCCCATTTGTCAATTCTCGATCTTACAGCACAAGCCATTGCTGTTCTGTTCAGGAATTTTTCCCCTGTGCCCATATCTTCAAGGCTTTTCCCCACTTTCTCCTCTATAAGTTTCAGTGTCTCTGGTTTTATGTGAAGTTCCTTGATCCACTTAGATTTGACCTTAGTACAAGGAGATAAGTATGGATCGATTCGCATTCTTCTACATGATAACAACCAGTTGTGCCAGCACCAATTGTTGAAAATGCTGTCTTTCTTCCACTGGATGGTTTTGGCTCCCTTGTCGAAGATCAAGTGACCATAGGTGTGTGGGTTCATTTCTGGGTCTTCAATTCTATTCCATTGGTCCACTTGTCTGTCTCTATACCAGTACCATGCAGTTTTTATCACAATTGCTCTGTAGTAAAGCTTTAGGTCAGGCATGGTGATTCCACCAGAGGTTCTTTTATCCTTGAGAAGAGTTTTTGCTATCCTCGGTTTTTTGTTATTCCAGATGAATTTGCAAATTGCTCCTTCTAATTCGTTGAAGAATTGAGTTGGAATTTTAATGGGGATTGCATTGAATCTGTAGATTGCTTTTGGCAAGATAGCCATTTTTACAATGTTGGTCCTGCCAATCCATGAGCATGGGAGATCTTTCCATCTTCTGAGATCTTCTTTAATTTCTTTCTTCAGGGACTTGAAGTTTTTATCATACAGATCTTTCACTTCCTTCGTTAGAGTCACGCCGAGATATTTTATATTATTTGTGGCTATTGAGAAGGGTGTTGTTTCCCTAATTTCTTTCTCAGCCTGTTTATTCTTTGTGTAGAGAAAGGCCATTGACTTGTTTGAGTTAATTTTATATCCAGCTACTTCACCGAAGCTGTTTATCAGGTTTAGGAGTTCTCTGTTGGAATTTTTAGGGTCACTTATATATACTATCATATCATCTGCAAAAAGTGATATTTTGACTTCCTCTTTTCCAATTTGTATCCCCTTGATCTCCTTTTGTTGTCGAATTGCTCTGGCTAATACTTCAAGTACTATGTTGAAAAGGTAGGGAGAAAGTGGGCAGCCTTGTCTAGTCCCTGATTTTAGTGGGATTGCTTCCAGCTTCTCTCCATTTACTTTGATGTTGGCTACTGGTTTGCTGTAGATTGCTTTTATCATGTTTAGGTATTGGCCTTGAATTCCTGATCTTTCCAGAACTTTTATCATGAATGGGTGTTGGATCTTGTCAAATGCTTTTTCTGCATCTAACGAGATGATCATGTGGTTTTTGTCTTTGAGTTTGTTTATATAATGGATTACATTGATGGATTTTCGTATATTAAACCATCCCTGCATCCCTGGAATAAAACCTACTTGGTCAGGATGGATGATTGCTTTAATGTGTTCTTGGATTCGGTTAGCGAGAATTTTATTAAGGATTTTTGCATCGATGTTCATAAGAGAAATTGGTCTGAAGTTCTCTATCTTTGTTGGATCTTTCTGTGGTTTAGGTATCAGAGTAATAGTGGCTTCATAAAATGAGTTGGGTAGAATACCTTCTACTTCTATCTTGTGAAAAAGTTTGTGCAGAACTGGAGTTAGATCTTCTTTGAAGGTCTGATAGAACTCTGCACTAAACCCGTCTGGTCCTGGGCTTTTTTTGGCTGGGAGACTATTAATAACTGCTTCTATTTCTTTAGGGGATATGGGACTGTTTAGAAGGTCAACTTGATCCTGATTCAACTTTGGTACCTGGTATCTGTCCAGAAATTTGTCCATTTCGTCCAGGTTTTCCAGTTTTGTTGAGTATAGCCTTTTGTAGAAGGATCTGATGGTGTTTTGGATTTCTTCAGGATCTGTTGTTATGTCTCCCTTTTCATTTCTGATTTTGTTAATTAGGATTTTGTCCCTGTGCCCTTTAGTGAGTCTAGCTAAGGGTTTATCTATCTTGTTGATTTTCTCAAAGAACCAACTCCTCGTTTGGTTAATTCTTTGAATAGTTCTTCTTGTTTCCACTTGGTTGATTTCACCCCTGAGTTTGATTATTTCCTGCCGTCTACTCCTCTTGGGTGAATTTGCTTCCTTTTTTTCTAGAGCTTTTAGATGTGTTGTCAAGCTGCTAGTATGTGCTCTCTCCCGTTTTTTCTTGAAGGCACTCATAGCTATGAGTTTCCCTCTTAGAAATGCTTTCATTGTGTCCCAAAGGTTTGGGTACGTTGTGGCTTCATTTTCATTAAACTCTAAAAAGTCTTTAATTTCTTTCTTTATTCCTTCCTTGACCAAGGTATCATTGAGAAGAGTGTTGTTCAGTTTCCATGTGAATGTTGGCTTTCTGTTATTTATTTTGTTATTGAAGATCAGCCTTAGTGCATGGTGATCTGATAGGATACATGGGACAATTTCAATATTTTTGAATCTGTTGAGGCCTGATTTGTGACCTATTATGTGGTCAATTTTGGAGAAGGTACCATGAGGTGCTGAGAAGAAGGTATATCCTTTTGTTTTAGGGTAAAATGTTCTGTAGATATCTGTCAGATCCATTTGTTTCATCACTTCTGTTAGTTTCAGTGTGTCCCTGTTTAGTTTCTGTTTCCATGATCTGTCCATTGGTGAAAGTGGTGTGTTGAAGTCTCCCACTATTATTGTGTGAGGCGCAATGTGTGCTTTGAGCTTTACTAAAGTTTCTTTAGTGAATGTGGCTGCTCTTGTATTTGGAGCATAGATATTCAGAATTGAGAGTTCCTCTTGGAGGATTTTACCTTTGATGAGAATGAAGTGTCCCTCCTTGTCTTTTTTGATGACTTTGGGTTGGAAGTCAATCTTATCAGATATTAGGATGGCTACTCCTGCTTGTTTCTTCATACCATTTGCTTGGAAAATTGTTTTCCAGCCTTTCATTCTGAGGTAGTGTCTATCTTTTTCTCTGAGATGAGTTTCCTGTAAGCAGCAAAATGTTGGGTCTTGTTTGTGTAGCCAGTTTGTTAGTCTATGTCTTTTTATTGGCGAGTTGAGACCATTGATGTTAAGAGATATTAAGGAAAAGTAATTGTTGCTTCCTGTTATTTTAGTTGTTAAAGGTGGCATTCTGTTCTTGTGGCTGTCTTCTTTTAGGTTTGTTGAGGGATTACCTTCTTGTTTTTTCTAGGGCGTGGTTCCCGTTCTTGTATTGGTTTTTTTCTGTTATTATCCTTGGAAGGGCTGGATTCGTGGAGAGATAATGCGTGAATTTGGTTTTGTCGTGGAATACTTTGGTTTCTCCCTCTATGATAATTGAGAGTTTGGCTGGGTATAGTAGCCTGGGCTGCAGTTTGTGTTCTCTTAGTGTCTGTATAACATCTGTCCAGGCTCTTCTGGCTTTCATAGTCTCTGGTGAAAAATCTGGTGTAATTCTGATAGGCTTGCCTTTATATGTTACTTGACCTTTTTCCCTTACTGCTTTTAGTATTCTATCTTTATTTAGTGCATTTGATGTTCTGATTATTATGTGTCGGGAGGAATTTCTTTTCTGGTCCAGTCTATTTGGAGTTCTGTAGGCTTCTTGTATGTTCATATGCATCTCATTCTTTAGATTTGGGAAGTTTTCTTCAATAATTTTGTTGAAGATGTTTGCTGGACCTTTGAGTTGAAAATCTTCATTCTCATCCACTCCTATTATCCGTACGTTTGGTCTTCTTATTGTGTCCTGGATTTCCTGGATATTTTGAGTTAGGATCTTTTTGCATTTTCCATTTTCTTTGATTGTTGTGCCGATGTTCTCTATGGAATCTTCTGCACCTGAGATTCTCTCTTCCATCTCTTGTATTCTGTTGCTGATGCTCAAATCTATGGTTCCAGATTTCTTTCCTAGGGTTTCTATCTCTAGTGTTGCCTCGCTTTGAGTTTTCTTTATTGTGTCTACTTCCCTTTTTAGGTCTAGTATGGTTTTGTTCATTTCCATCACCTGTTTGTATGTTTTTTCCTCTTTTTCTGTAAGGACTTCTACCTGTTTGATTGTGTTTTCCTGTTTTTCTTTAAGGACTTGTAACTCTTTAGCAGTGTTCTCCTGTATTTCTTTAAGTGATTTATTAAAGTCCTTCTTGATGTCCTCTACCATCATCATGAGATATGCTTTTAAATCTAGGTCTAGGTTCTCAGGTGTGTTGGGGTTCCCTGGACTGGGCGAAGTGGGTGTGCTGGGTTCTGGTGATGGTGAGTGGTCTTGGTTCCTGTTAGTAAGATTCCTCCGTTTACCTTTCGCCATCTGGTAATCTCTGGAGTTAGTAGTTATAGTTGACTCTGTTTAGAGATTGTTCTTCTGGTGATTCTGTTACCGTCTATCAGCAGACCTGGGAGACAGATTCTCTCCTCTGAGTTTCAGTGCTCAGAGCACTCTCTGCTGGCAAGCTCTCTTACAGGGAAGGTGCGCAGATATCTTGTATTTGGACCTCCTCCTGGCCGAAGAAGAAGGCCCAAAACAGGACCTTTCTCAGACACTGTGTTGCTTTGGCAGTTCCCAGGTGGTACAGACTCTCACCTAAGCAGACTAAATTCCTAAGTTCCTTGGAGTCCCGGGACCAAGATGGCGACCGCTGCTGCTGTGGCTTAGGTCGCCTCCCCAGCCGGGCGGGCACCTGTCCTCCGGTCCGGAAGGTGGCCGGCTGTCCCCGGCCCACACAGGGTGCTGCCTCAGCGCCTCTGTGCTTCTGCCTGTTCCAGAAGCTGTCAGGTTCTCTGGCACACCCTCTCACCTGTTCAGACTAATTTCCTAAGTTCGGCGGGTCCCGGACCAAGATGGCGACCGCTGCTGCTGTGGCTTAGGCCGCCTCCCCAGCCGGGCGGGCACCTGTCCTCCGGTCCAGACGGTGGCTGGCTGTCCCCGGCCCACAAAGGGTGCTGCCTCAGTGCCTCTGTGCTTCCGCCTGTTCCAGAAGCTGTCAGGTTCTCTGGCGCACCCTCTCACCTGTTCAGACTAATTTCCTAAGTTCGGCGGGTCTCGGACCAAGATCTCTACATCCGCTTCTTGACCATGATCCCTGCTCACATCAAAGTGCCCCTCCTCAGGCTCCATGAAGAGAGGCATAACCCCAGCATCGACAGGAAAGCATTTCATCCCAGAGGAAAGAGGAAAACCATGTGTTTGGTTTCTATAAAGTTGCAAGCCTCTTGCCTTCTTTTCCATTGTATAATCATACTCCTAAGCAGTATAGACTAGTTTCTAGCTTCCCTAAGCCAAACGTTTAACTACTACACTCTATAGTTTTAGTTTAAGCTGAAAGCATTAAAAAACCCAAACAAACAAACGAACAAAAACCTTTAGCCATTCTCTCTTCATTAATGATGTTGAATGCCTGAATCAGGGAAAGTTTGGCTAGATTATTTGAATCTTTTTTTAATTCAAAAACACTTGAAAGCACATACGCTGATACTTAAGGAAGAGAGGTCAAAATTCCAGGCATGCCTTCACTGACTTGGCCACGGGGACCCTTCTTGGGAGGTCTGGGTTAAACCCAGTTTTGAACATCTAAATGTAATTGGTGATGATATGGCATGAAAATGTTTCCAAAGCTACCCTTTGTGTCACATCAAAAGCCTGTATTCAGGACCAACCTACGGTATTTGCAGTAGGCATTTAAAGGCAGGCCCCTGCCATTCTGCAACCTCTGATTTCAACAGTACAGATACCCCATGGGATAAATATGACCTTGAGTGGGAGAGAGACATATCTAACTATTTTTTTAATGTATTGTGGGGTGGTAACATACACAAGATTTTAGTTGATATACTATGCATAAAATATAGTAATGTGCGGAATAAGCATAGTAGAAACATTTGGAAGAACATTCTATCTTGGGGTGAGAGGTGTTGATCAAAAAAAGTAGGTATTGAAACAGCTAAAAAAAAAAAAACAAAAAAATAGAACAGGGGCTGGTGAGATGGCTCAGCGGGTAAGAGCACAGACTGTTCTTCTGAAGGTCCTGAGTTCAAATCCCAGCAACCACATGGTGGCTCACAATCATCTATACGGCTACAATGTACTCGCATACATTAAATAAACAAATAGATAGATAGATAGATAGATAGATAGATAGATAGATAAATCTTTTTAAAAATAGAGCAATCTGTCTGTAGTGGTGCACACCTTTAACCCCAGCATTGAGGAGACAGCCTTTGAGACCAGCCCAGACTATAGATCAAGTTCCAGGATAGCCAAAGCTATACAGAGAAACCCTGTCTTGAAAAACAAAGCAAAACAAAACACAAGACAAAAAAAGTTAAAAATATATTCTGTTTTAAAGTTACTAATTCATTAGTTCACTTGCTTGTTTATTCAGAATTTAGCGACTGCTCCTTGGATGTGCAGGTATGTAGCTTACATACTAAAAAGAAGTACTTTTTTTTTTTTTCGTGCTTCTTGAAATTCAGACTCTTGGGAATCAATAATGGCACAAGGAGAAGGCAGCATGGGAGGAAGGGGGTCGTCCCAGTCCAGCATACTCAACCGTCCATTTGGAAGTAGTTATAATCCACTTGACTCAGATTTGGGGAATCAGCTACAGGCTAAAGCACAGTCCTAATTTACTCTGAATAACTTCAAGACAGATCTTCATACACTTTTCTCCTTCATAGTCTGAAGGGTATGGAGAAATTTCTTCTAGCAATTAGGAAAACAGTTCTTTGCTTAAAGTAAATACTTAAAGCCATGTCTTTGGGCTGGGGAATAGGAATGGTCACAAAAAAAAACAGCTCATCATGAGGCCTACATTACGTAGTGGAAGGAGAGAGAGACACAGAGAGAGAGAGACAGACAGACAGACAGAGAGAAGGGGGAATGAAGGGAAGAGCGAGGGAGGAAAGGAGGAAGGAAGGAAGAAGGAAGGACTATAGACATAAAATTTTTGCAACCCACGTTTTATAAGGGTTCAACCTCTTCTCTAGCCCACCACCCAGCAGAGGTAGTAGAAGAGAAAAGTTGTTAAGACATGGGGTAAGTGGACTTGTTCAGCAGTAGTTCTTTGGGGGAAGCTTTTCTTAGGCAGCAGTCCAGTCCCGTAGCAAACACCAAATATGATTCAGCAGCTGCAGACAAGTCCTCTAGGCAGGCAGACACCAGGCACGAACCAGCAGCTACAGTCCAGTCCTTTCAGCAAGCAGACACCAAGCAGCTGTAGTTCAATCCTGAAAAGAAACACCAGGCTCGCCAACCAGCCTAAGGCAAAGCCCTGGAAGTGGCAGCTGCCACAGGAACCCCACAAGAAGTTCTTGGGCAAGCTTCTCTCAATGGTGGCATTATCACAAGTTGAGTTCAGCAACAGTATGTAAGGCAAAGCAATACATGTGTGTCATTAGAATAACGAGGCGGAGCAAATCAAACCAAGGCTCAGTGCTCATCACCCACTGTCTGTGGGGTCATATTTATGCTCCTTCATCACAGCTCCTTCCACGTCTTTGCTATTTTGAAACATCCTTTCACCTGTGTCTGCTTCAGGAAAACAGTCTTTCACGTGGTTGCTTTAGCAAGACATCCTTGCACCTGTGTGTCCCAGCAAAACAACAGTTGGCAGAACTAACTGTCCAAAGAACTGGAAGTTTCCACTTCAAAGGACAGACAGGTAGAAGAGACCATTTTTCTCTGTTCCAGTCACTGTTGTCACAGAGAAAACCCAAGGAACAGTATTTTAAAATATATTGAAAGGGTACTCACCTAAAGAGATAACAGTCTCAACTAATAGGATATATAGAACATACAGCTCACTGAGAGGAGAGAGGACATGAAGTCAGCATGGAAAGAAAGCATTTGCTAAGATGCCAATTAACACCACTTTCTTATCAACTTTATCTGATGCCATCCTCCACATCTTGCCAGGCACGTGGTGACAACTGTCATTCCATAGACAGGAAATAATAGCTCAGCAAGTTAGATTCACCTGCCCAGAGTCACACCACTGATCAGTAGGAAAGCCAGGAGCGAAATCCAGGGTGCTCTGAGTCTACAGCTGAGGTATTGCCTCCCTCCAATCTATGATCAGAACTGCAGAAAAAAATGTGTGTGAGACTCCTGGATAATGGCCAGACAACTGTTCCCTCTGTTGCTTGGGTGTGCTCAGGCTCCACAGTGAGGCAGCAGAACATCTCTTCTTGATTCTGCACCGTTCCTGCCATACGAACAACCTTAGTCTATATTTCTAAACCAATACTGCTTAGGAGGGTGCTACATAAGCTTACCACCGAGCTGACTGAAACTAGCCTGGCATGTCTGTATATTTACATGTTTATATAAAACTGATAAATAAAACCAAGTGCTGTGTTTGGTGTTTATTGCTCTGGTCTAAAACTACAACTGTGTTTGACTACCTGTAACGTGATATCTTTACGCATCTTCTATTTTTTTCCATTCTGTCTTAGTTGTCCACTCTGACCAGTCTCTATACACCCAAGGAGGAACAAGCAAGTCCTTACCCTACTGTTTATGTTATATAGCCCATGGCATTTTGTTGTAATGCTTTTCTTTTAAACAACTTATCTTACCTTTTCCCTTAGAGATGGTAGCAATTTAAATTCAAATATCTTCATGAGGAACTTTAAGTGGTATGCCAGAGAAGTGTTTAGAGCCCTTAAAAAAAGTCTTTTCAAGATCTTACTATATAGTTCAAGTTGACCTTAAACTTACTTGTAGTCTTAGATTTTTCAAAACCTACTTTAATTATGGTTCTTTAATGATTCAACCTCTCTTCTAGCCCACCACCCACCAGAGGTAGAGGGAAAGAAAGGTTAATAGGAAACAGGCTTTGTGGACCTGTTTAGAAATAGTTCTTTGGGGTGATTCCAATCTTCATTGTCAGCAGTTCAGTCCACTAACAAAACACCAAACACGAATCAGCAGCGGCAGTCCTGTCCACTCGGCAAACACCAAACACAAATCAATAGCAGTGGCTCCATCCAGAAGAGACCATGAGGCTCTGCTGATTAGCACGAACGCATGAGCCCACAGAAGCAACAAGAAGCAGCCAGAATATCACATGAAGCCACAACAAGTGAAGATCAGTGAAGAAACCAAGGTGAAACAATGCAGGGGTGTCGTCAGTGAAGACCATCAACAGTGAAGCCCAACGAAGACCAGTAAAGAGTTACAAGGCAACCCAAGAGCATCATCCTCTGTCTGTTGGGCTATACTTATATGCTTTCCAAACATCACATGTCCTCTCCCCCTCCAGCAAAACATCACATGCCCTTTCACCATGCACTTTCCCGAAAAACATCTTCCCATGCGTCTGCTTCAGCAAAACGTCCCCTCATTAGACAGTTTCCAGAAAAATATCACATGACACAACCGAGTCTCCATGGAAACCAGAAATTCCCACTTTACCCACTATTTAATCCAGAGTGGCCTCCAACCCTGGATCTTTCTACCTCAGCCTCAGGCACTGTGGATTTCCAGGCATGCATTACCCTGTTGGAGCCTGAGAGGTTTTGCTTTCTTTTTATCACAATTTTTGGCCAAGGTTATGCTTCAGAAAAGTCTATTCATTTAGGCCATATGACTAAGAAATTTTCTCAAGTCACTCTTCCCAAGAAATCCAAACTCCGACAACAGCAGGCGGTTTTGGGCTCTGAGTCCATTGCATTTTGGAATTCTCTTTTGAGTTGGCCAATAAGCTCCAGATGGACTACCTGTCCACTGGGAACAGAAGGCGGCCACTAGCGTAGGCCACCCACAACTGACAAATGGCAGTGACTCTGGTCACTGACGGTGTCAGCCAAATCCAGCTCAGCTTAGAAGAGAAAAAAGAGAAAAAAAAAAAAAAGCCACAATGTCCCCGAACAATTCCCTTCATTCTGCACAGTTGTTCATTAAAGAGAAGATAATTGGAAACGCTAAGACTGAGAGGCCACATTCACATCTGGACAAGGGCTTCAGAGAATATTCTGGGAAACAGAGAAGAAAGAGCCCCTAGGTCATCGTCACTTTCAGACTGTCCAGAGAGACCACAGTTAAGTACGGGTGGGGTGGTTGGTTTATGAGAACAACCATCAGGAGTTTCCATGGTTGGTTATACAAATGACACTAATTTGTATTCATCCAAGGTTGATAAATACAAGGTGCTTATTATAATCCACAGAAACATGACTGAAGGACCATGAGTGTATAATAAAAATGAATATGTATTACTCTTTTTCATGACCACAGGACAGTTAGAAAGGCTTCTGGATTCTGGATTTAGATTCATTGGAGCGGAATAATCACGGCCTCTGCACTGTCTTGGTGACCACTCCCATTGCTGGATAAAATGCCCTGTAACTTAGGAAAGGGAGGGCTTGTTCTGACTCACAGTTTGAGCGGACCATCCGTTATGTTGGGGGGAGTCAAGGCAGCAGAAGCCTGAAGCAACTGGCCCATTTCATCCCCAGCCGGAAAGAAGAGAACAGTGGTTGTCTGTGCTCAGCTCAATTTCTCCAGAACTGTAGCAGTAACTCTTATTCTCCTGTAGTAGTTGCTGTCTTAGAGGCTTCCATCTACCAACCTATGCCTAGTCCTGGAATCCTCCAGCCTCCATACAATCTAATCTAGGCCTAGAATGTTTTCCGCCTCTGAGACTTACTGCTGAATAAGCTCAGCTTCTCTAGTTCTTTCTGAGCCCTGGCTGGCTGTTCAACTCAGCTGTTCTGTGTTCCAGCCAGAGGGATTAAAGATATATGCTAAGGGCTGAGCCACACCACAACTGGAAACTGTTTTGTTTTGTTTTGTTTTGTTTTGTTTTTCAATAAGTAACACAATATCGGGTTCACAGTGTGATCAAATATCCTGCAACACAGGACCCAGGGATTGGTAACAGTAACACTCTGTTAGTGAGAGTCTTCCTGCCTCAAGTAACCCAGCCAACTCCAGGCCTGTCTACAGGCTCCACTCTAGCCACTGCCTCACAGTTGTGCCCGGAGGCTTATCTCCTGGATTCCAGACCCAGTCAGGATGACAGTTGAGTGTTAACCAGTCAGTGTGAAGGCTACCTTGGCCCCAACACAGCGCATAACACACTCCAACTTTGGTTTTCTTAAAGTTCACCCACAAAAGAGAAAAAGCCTTTAATTTTTTTCCTCTTTTAAAGAATCACCTGTCTTTCATTTGAAAAACCTCTCCTCAGGTTGGAATTAACTCCACAAATTCAACAATATTGAACTTTGGGAAATGTTTGAACATCCCTCGGCCACTTCCGTCTCTATCTGAACTGCTTCCAATCGAGGCCAATTCAGACGACTGACATTTCAGCTGAGGATGTGGGGTTTAAGGGCAGTGGAATAGGAGTGCAGACTCTGCCAGTTTCCTCTTCTCGTTGGTCCCTTGATCCAGAGCAAGATATTTAATCTCTCTCTGCTCCGTTCTACTTACTTTTTTAAAAAATATTTTATTTTTATTTTTTATATTCCATATTCCATTCCCTGCCCCCTATCCACCCTCCAACTGCTCCACATCCCACACCTCCTCCCCACTCCACCCCATTCCATCTCCAAGTGGATGCCACCACTCCCTACCCCACCTGACTTCTAAACTTCCTGGGGTCTTCAGTCTCTTGAGGGTTAGGTGCATCATCTCTGAATGAACACAGACCCGGAAGTCCTCTACTTTATGTGTGTTGGGGGCCTCATATCAGCTGGTGTATGCTGTTTGGTGTTCCAGTGTTTGTGAGATCTCGGGGGTCCAAATTAATTGAGACTGCTGGTCCTCCTTTAGGGTCATCCTTCTCCTTAGCTTCGATCAGCCTTCCCTAATTCAACAACAGAGCTCAGATGCTTCTGTCCGTTGGTTGGGTGCAAATATCTGCATTTGACTCTTTCAACTGCTTGTTGGGTCTTTCAGAGGTGGTCATGATAGGTCCCTTTTTGTGAGTGCTCCATAGCCTCAGTGATAGTGTCAGGCCTTGGGACCTCCCCTTGAGCTGGATCCCACTTTGGGCCTGTCCCTGGACCTTCTTTTCCTCAGGCTCCTCTCCATTTCCATCCCTGTAATTCTTTCAGCCAGGAACAATTATGGGTCAGAGATATGACTGTGGGAGGGCAACCCCATCTCACTGTCTTCCTGTTGGAAGTAGGCTCTATAAGTTCCCTCTCCCTACTGTTAGGCGGTTCATCTAACTGAGAGTCCTGGGAGTCTCTCACCTTCAGGTCTTTGCTAAATTCTGGAGGGTCCCCCCCAACCTCCTATTTCCTGAGGTTGCCTGTTTCCATTCTTTCTGCTAACCCTGCCAGCTTCAGTCCTTTTCCCTCACCCAAAACCAAATCAGGTTTCCCTCTCACCCCCACTCTCTCCTCCCACCCCATGCACTTTCTCTCCCAGGTCCCTCCCTCCTTCCCCACTTGTGATTGCTTTCTTCTCTCTCCCAAGTGGGACAGAGGTGTCTTCACTTAGGCACTTCAGTTTATTGAGCTTTTTGAGTTCTGTGGACTGTATCTTGGGTATTCTGTATGTTTTTTGTCTTGTTTGTTTTGTTTTGCTTTGCTTTTTGGCTAATATCCACTTATTAGCGAGTACATACCATTTATGTTCTTTTTGGGTCTGAGTTACCTCACTCAGGATAATATTTTCTAGTTCCATCCATTTGCCTGCAACACTCAGGATGTCCTTGTTCTTAATAGCTGAGTAGTATTCCATTGTGTAAATGAGCCACATTTTCTGTATCCATTCTTGTGTCATGGGACATCTAGGTTGTTTCCAGCTTCTGGCTATCACAAATAAGGCCACTATGAACATCATGGAACATGTGGCCCTGTGGCATGGTGGGGCATCTTTTGGGTATATCCTAAGAGTGGTATTGCTGAGTCTTCAGGTAGATCTATTTCCAATTTTCTGAGGAACCTCCAGATTGATTTCTAGAGTGGTTGTACCAGTTTGCAATCCCACCAGCTCCGGTCTACTTACTTTAAAACAAGAAAGATAACAGGATCTAGTTCCTAAAATTATTATGAACACTAGGTAAGTTAGTGTATCAAAGTGCTTAAAGAGATGCCCTGATGTAGTAAGCTCTTTGTGACTATTAGCTCTTTGTGGGCATTGTCTTACAGCTCTCAATGTCATAGAATCTTGTCTTACATCTCTCAGTGTCATAGATCCTCATTACCATAAGCCTGTGTGCCAATTATAATGTCTTCTTTCCTTGGCAAGGGACTTCTAAGTACCTGGTACAAATTCTGGCAAAGAATAGAACTCAACAACTTTTTTTGTGACAAAGTCTTCCTATAAAACTTAGAGCTTGCTTGAAACTCACAATCCTCCTGCATCAGCCTCTGAAATCCTGAGGTTACAGTCATGTACCACCAGGACCAGCTGATCAATACATATTGACTAACCATTTCTCACGGACACCGTGTGATATCCCTCAGTCCGTGATGTTTCTCATGTCCGTGCCAACAGATGTACCCCTCCATCCTGTCCTACCTGCTGCTTTCTCTCATCTCTCCTGTCCCTCTAACAACCAGCCTCCTCCTCCCAGCTGGGAATTATAGAGGAAACCTCAGCCCTGAGAACACAGGGAGATGGAAATTTGCATACTCAGCCAACCATTCCTATAGCTGCTTAATAATTCAGGTACAACGAAGTTTCAACAGTTTGCATAAGAGGAAGCAAGCCTTTGGGAGGTGCAAGGGCTATCTGAAAATGATAAGGCAGAAGCCTCCAGGCCAACAAGGTAGCTCTTAAAGGTGTTTGTGGTTAAGCCTGAGGACCTGAGTTCAGTCCCACATGGTAAAAGGAAAAAACAGACCTTCATGTTGTCCTCTGCCTTCCACACGTGTGCCATGTCATACATGCCTCTGCCTCAAATACACACTCACACACACACACACACACACACACACACACACACACACACACACATATTTTAAGAAAATTATTTCTTCCCACCTAATTTTATGGTATTTGCAGATGAGTGTTAGAATCCCGATGTCATCTTGCATTCTTGGGGGGGGGGGGGCAGAGGAGGCGCTAAACCAAGGAACTAAATGTGCTTGACTGACTAGAATGACTAAAAATGAGCTGATCTACTCTGAGCATGCTCGCTCCTCCCCACCATACCCTTGTTCCAGATTTGTGAGGTTTCTCTGTAACAGTTGTTAAGTCGTCTCCCTGCTACAGAGAAAGTCCCCCCTCAAAGGCTAATATGTTAGACTTGTTGTGTATATCATAAACACACAGCTCACGGGATTTTCATGAGCCACCTGTGCCTATGTGATCAGCACTGAAATAGAAACCAAACTATATTTTAAGTTAAAAATAAAAACCTAGGACTTATTCTACCTAAGAAATTGCAGTGACGCCATGGCTGCGCTCAGCTGACTGGATATAGGCAGGACTTGTGTAGGACTGAGTCTTCATGACGATCACAAAGAAATTACAAAGGTCATGGCCAGAGAGGCCCAACTACTCAGAAGATGAAGCAAGAGAACTGCAAGTTCAAGGTCATCCCGAGTAACTTAGCAAGACCCTGTCTCAAAACAAAAACAAGGAAAGATGTAGGGCTGAAATTTGGTGGTAGAATACTTACCCGCTATGTAGGAAGCTCTGGTTCACCACAGTTCTGTATTCCCCAGTACATGAGAAAAAAAAAAAACCTAGCCAACTACAGGAAGAGAGTCCCTGAGAAGTGGTTCCATCTTTTATTTTTGTTAGTATCGATCAATAGTGGGTTTCAATAGGACATCTTTGTACATGTATATCTGATCATAATCACCACACACATACCCGTTATCCTCTCTGCTTCCCCTCTCCTCCCCCAGCTAGTCCCTTCTACTCTTACATTTGTTATGCTCTGATGGTCCAATCGGTTTCATTACAGTTGCTTACAGGAGCTCAGCTCAGGTATTGTTTACTGGATCACACACTGTGGGTTACACCATTGAAGGAAATGTCTATCTCCTGACAACCAGGAAACGCACGTAAGTCCTCAGGAAATGGCAGACCTTATGAGTGCCTCTCCCTTCTACAGAAAGCTGCTGACAGGCACAGTCTTGTGCAGGCAATCCCAGCTGCTCTGGGTGCCAGGGTGCAGTGGCCTTATTATGGTCACAAGTCAGCATTCCGCACCCTCTCCCACTTCCTCCAGCTCTTACATTCCTTCCACCCTTCCTTCTACAATGTCCCCCGAGCCTCTGGGGTGGAGATATGGATGTCCCACTTCTGGCTAGCATTCACCCATCTCTTACTCTCATCATGATAGCCGGGTACTACTGACCACTGCAAAAAGAAGTCTCTCTGGCTACGGCACACAGCAGCACTAGTCTGTGGGCACAAACCCAGTTATTTAGAAGGCAGTTTGATGTGATCATCATGTTCATTCAGCAAAATAGCGGCTTCTCCACTAAGGCCTATGATTCTCACAGCCGTGGGCTTTGACCACATTTACAGCACTAGAGGTGAATTCTCCGTTGTCAATCAGGCTTCAATTCCCATTCGAAGCTGGTTGGTTAGCCCTCTAACAGACTGGCCACCATTGTGCTGGTGAGCAGGTTGCCTGGATGATTGGTAGTGTTGCATCTGGGGTCAATAGCTGAGTAAGACAATTGATGACAACCATTCCCCTAAATCTATAACACCTTTCTAGCACCATGAGGACCACTCAGCAATAAGGAAGCCTTTAGCCTAGTTCCAGTTTGGTTGATTTATCTGTGTACTCCGATCAACACATGTGATGTCTTCAGCGACCCAGTCATACAGTCTGGTTCTTGATGGCAACCAAAAGCAGTTTCAATCACTCTGCACTGGGGGATGGGGAAGGTGACCCCAGGATCTCCCTAACCAACAACACATAGGGCGGCAGTCCACTTTTGGCACTGGGATTTTCACTTTATAACCCACGTCCTCTGGAAATCTCCTTATCTACTGAAGCAGGGCACCTCTGTTCAAATTCTTCTATCTTATATTGCTTTTTAAATTAGCTTATCAAGCATCAGATTTCCTTGTGGCATTTTTGTGCATTGTTGGTTTTAATTGACTCTCCTGTCCTTCTCCCAATCTTGCTGTCCCTAACCTGTACTAAAACCTTCCCACTACTCCCAGGGAAATAGGAGCTTTTGTGTTCCTATAGCTCTTCATGAGAGAGATAATCTTGACTCTTTTCTCAGGATTCCAACTCTAAGACACTAGGAAAAAAAAAACCAAAACTCTGAAGCTGATGAGAACATCAGTGGGTGGGGAGGTGAGTAAGAGGAGAGAAGAAGGTGTTTCACAGTCGGGGGTGAGTGTGGTCATACAGAGACGGGCACCTGCCAGAAATTTGTCTTAAAACCTATACTACACAACACAAGAGGGAACCATGTTGTAAACTATGGACTTAGGGTGACAAGAAGGTGTCAGTGCCAACACTGATGCTATCAGATAATCTGTAAAGGACACCAGTAGTCAGGAAGGTTGTGTGTGTGTGTGTGTGTGTGTGTGTGTTGGGGATATGAAAGAATTTTGTACTTTCTGTTCTATTTTATTACAAACTTAAAACTTGCCTTAGAATAAGGTCTATTTTTTAAAAAAATATGCCTTTAACATAAAAATGTTCCTGTTAAATGGAGTCTTTTGTTTCTTTCATGGTAAGACTCGTGGGTATGAGCTTAACTTGGACAGATTCAAACTACTGGCTTTGTCACGACCCACTTCTGATCACAATAGCCTAAAGATCACTTTATGCATCTACTATTGGTTGTGTTTCTTCCTGGCCATGTCCTACTTAAAGGTGAGTTTTCATCTGAAGCTTCTTGGAGGCAGGTGAAATCAGAGGAAGTTCCAATCACTGGCAACACTTGAGATATTTATAATCCTTTCTGTACCCACAGGTGGCGGGCTAATTATTTACCAAGCAAGTGGAAATGATGCCCACGGGTGAGGGTTATGACAGAATGGATACATCAGTTGGGGAAAGGCTGGGAGCTAGCCAGAGCTTAGGGACTCTCAGGAGCATCTTAGAGTGGCTCTGTTTTAGTCTCAAGGAAGAACTGGACCATCTCGTTACAAATGACACATTTTCTACTAAAAAGATCAAAGGGGGGGGGGGGCTTCTGTAGCTAGTCCCCCAGTTGATTGCGCATCTCTAACAAGCTGCAGAGAGTCCCTGAGTAGGAAGGTTCTTAAAATTCCAGCACAGAGACTTAATGGAAGGAAAAGATTATCAGGGTTCCACAAAGGCCTTCAAATTTCCCAGCTGAAACATTTTTGTTTTTTTTTTTGTTTTGTTTTTTTTTAAATTGGAAATGATAGTGATTTTACGAGTTTTGCTAATTAGAAGACCAATTAAGCTGTGCCTTAAACATTTTAAATAACACAGCAACATCTGGAGTTCAGATTGTAGCCTCTTACCGTGTCATTCCTCGGACATTAGTGGCCTGGCTACATCCCAGAATCTTTCTATGCAATTGTACTCGTATGTAATGACGCTGGCTATGGCCTGCTCTCCTTGGAATGTTCACACAATGACATAGAAGGCTGGAGACGCCATTAAAAGCCAACATCGAGGACTACAGTCACCCAAGAAGTCAGAGTCTAATGTCATAAATGTTTGATGTCTCTTCCACAGCATACAGCTAATGAGAATATTCTAAACTGCTCCCCAACTATGAAAATTGGGGACATAAATCTAATCCCATCATCCACTTATCAAGGGCTTCACATCACACAGGCAACCAAGACCAAACTCCCCCACGGTAACCTTGAGTTGATAACACAGTGCTTCCGGCTCAGCCTCCTTCCCTGGGTCATTTCCCAGGCCCCAGCGCTAGGCCTGTGCGGTGCCTGGACTCTTCTTTAACCCCTCTTACTTCACCCGGTTAGTGCCTAGTGGTTTCCAGATCTCAGCTTCAACGATGCTTTGTCGAGGTGACTTTTTGCTGTATAACTGTATGGACGTTGGGTTACTGTCTCACGCTGCAGGCTACACATCTGCTGCTCTATGTCACTAGCTAGTTTTCCCAGAAACTGACAATGCTCGGGCCCGGAGGCAAGAGCTCTAGTGTTTGCTCTGTCAATTTCTTTCCCAGTAAGGAGGCTTAAGCTGCTAATAATAAAAATGCAAGAGGAAGCGAGATTTCTGGGCAGAGTTCTGACGCTCTGACTGGGGAAAGAAACATAGGTCGTGGCCCCTGGTAAAGAGGAAGAAATAAAAAGGTTCCCCGGTCTTCACAGACCACCTGCGCATCACACACTGGATTCGCTCTGCGAGACTCGGGCCTGGAGAGACAGAAATTACACGCGGGAAGGAAATACTGATATCCCCTTTACACAATGAAAAAGTGACTTTTCAATTTTTTTCTCTTTCATTTCTTTTTCTTTTTCTTTTTTTAAATTGTAATTTAAACCAAAGAAATATGCCAACGCCGTTGTCCGTAGTTTCTTCCCCGTCCTCTGGCGCCCTCTATCGACAATTTAATTCTGTGAACCCACAGTGACTCCTTTTACAGGTGGGAGAAAGGCGGGGGTTCCTCCACAGACAACTGTGGTGGCTTTAGCTTTGGTCAGGAGTCTTCCATCCAACTTGATGCGGGCGGTTATCCTACAAGTAAGCTTTTATCACCACACCGTCTGGCATCTGCAGTGAGCCAATTTTAGAACGCAGATAAAATGTACCAGACCTTTCAGTTCCCAAAGAGCGTTTTACTTAAATGTTTTGGTATATTCCAAATATCTTTGTTATGGATTGATAATTTTATTCCAAACACATGACCCACTTCTCAGGGAAAAAATGACTAAACCAGTTTTTAAGAGTAAATAAATTGAAAACAGAAGCACAATTGTTATGCTAGAAACCTATTTTAAAAAAAAGTTGAAAAATCAAAGCAAATAAAAATATGAGAAAATGTCCTAATATGAATTGATTGTATGCATTCCGTTTTCAGTATTTTTTTTTAAACAAGAAACTCACCCAGAACACAAGAAGAGCCTTAAGACTGACTGCTTTAAAGTTCTCCATGAGGGCTGGAGAGATGGCTCAGCGTGCTCTTCCAGAGGTCATGAGTTCAATTCCCAGCAACCACATGGTTGCTGCAGTGGGATCCGACGCCCTACGGTGTACTCATATACATAAGATAAATAAATAATTAAATAATAATAATAATAAATAATAAAATAAATAAACAAATAAATAATTAAATAATTAAAGGAACTCTCCAGGGTACCCCCAATCTGAGGATAACCAAACCACCTGCAAAATTCACATTTTTCTCTCTCTCCCCCTCTCCTCCCCTCACCCCCAATTAATAGTTGTTTGAAAGTGTCTCATTCTGTAGCACAGATTTATAGCAATTCTCCAGCCTTGGCCTGATTTCCATGTGTTTGGATTATAGCTTACAGGCATGAGTCAGCACCCCAAACTCAAATGATCTAGTAACTATATATTAAAAAAAAATAGAAAAAGGATAGGTGGTATAATCTTAATAATCTATTTTTCTTGAATCTGTATATTCCATAATTTCAATATGCAATCCACACAGAAAGGACTAACAAGAAATTTTATGTTCTTTCGTCAATCTGTTATCGAAATCTAGGATGCGTCTTATACCAATAAAGTGTCTGAATTTTGTACACTAAAGTTAAGTGATTCAAGTGAAAGGTGGCTTGACAGAAGCGGTAAATTTGGCTTGAGTAGGAAAAAAATACTTCCATTGCTTTGGTTTTGAGATGAAAATTGAGTGGCGTTTCAGATTCAGCTCTTCGGTCTCTTTTGCCACCTTTCGATTGTGCGCTAGCTCCGTGAGGCTAGCTGCCGCAGTGTTGGAAGGGGCCGCTCCAGCACAGTACCTAGCCTGGGCTCACTTCCGGTGGTTGCCTGTTCGAAGTCTTCACTATTCAGAATCCATCCCCCAAGAAGGTACGTGACCTTGAGAAGTCATTGTTCTCTCTGGATCCCACTTCCCTCCTCCTCCTCCTCCTCCCATCTATCCATTTTTATTTTTCAATCTCACACACCCTTTAATCCAGCCCCCTGCCCCAATTTCCAGGAAGAAAAGGGTACCCTGTGCTTGTCCTTACGCCAACAGACCTTCTGTGGAGCATCACTGTCATGCAGACTTCAGGGCACAGTCAGTGTTAGTGGCCCCACCCCAAAGGTGCTCCTAATGAAGACTACAACGCATAAGGGGGCTACGCTTGAGTAATCGAGTCATTGCAGTGGGTATGTACTCGACTCCTCGCGGCGTTATTAAAGCAGTTGATTTAATTTAGCAAATTCAGTTCCAAGTCCCTGGAGCCACCTGCTTGGCTTCATCCCAGCAAGATATAACTAGAGAACTGAAAGGTGACCTGGGCTTGGGCACGGTCTAAATCCCTGAGGTAGTGGCGCTAAAACTCACCCACCCAGGCTCTCTCAATCGAGGCTTTATTTGTTAGAAAAGTCAGCTGAGGGCAACGTGCTTTCATGCGCTCAACCTGGATGCTTCCGAAAACTACAAACGCTCTTGCTGAGCCTCGCCCGCCCGGCAGATACCCACCTGCAAGTTGAAAGCCCGTATAAAGCCATTTCCAGAGACCGCAAAGCAATCAGAGTCCCTGCTGGCTTCCTTGGTGATGTCGCTTTCAACTCACCGGTCTAAGTGTGGCCCATGGTTCTCAGAATAAACCCATTTCCACCTCGGCCGCGGAGACCTAAAGTTCACCTACTGCCTTCAAGTCTGAGAATCCGACCCCATACTGGTCCCATTTGCTAATGGTGGCCACAGACCTGTCTCTCCGAATTCCGTCTAATAAATAAAGCACTCTGGGACAAAGACGTAGCTATACATTTCACTAAGCCCTGAGGCTATTTAGGGTTTCTCAAAACTCTAAAGCGTTCTCTCTGCCCCACATAGAAGCTATTCTCCGCAGTGAAATGGGACAACGGCATCTCAAAAGAAAGCATTTGATGAGCTAGCTGGTAAAAACACAGAAATGATTAAAACAGAGGCAAAGAATCCACATATTGCTATTACCTTAATGATTAAAACATGCAGCTCATTAATTTAATCTGACAGTGGACCCTTTTGTGGGCAGACAATTCATATGTAAAGTCTTACTGCAGCTGAAGAGGCTTGGCCCATGCCAAGCCTGGCTTCCCCAGTTTTCTTTTATTAGCGAGAAGCCACCGGTACAATCCAAAATGATTAAAGCAATAGAGATTGAATTGCAGACAAAGAACTTCAGACTGGATCAGGGAGGGGAACTAAAACCCCCAAACAAGTACAGAGCTCAAGGGACTGACGATCAAAACATGCCGGGTTTTTTTTTTTTTTTAAAAGCTGGAAAATTCAACATTCCAGTTTATAACATGGTAGAAAAATAAAAACCTGACATCATCTATTAACACCCACGCTATTTCTCTGAGAGGAATTCCTTCAGGGTCCCTAAAAGAGAGGCTTAGCATCACTGAGTCTCGGAGGTGGAAAGGAAGCTAACAGACAAAGATCCTGGATCCAGCTCCCCTGGGCCATTGTTACTCTTTCTCATGATACAAGAAAAAACTTTTTAAACCTTGCATGATCACCAGGTTGACAGTAGCAGCCAAACACTTAATCACGAAACACAAGAGGCGAGCAGAATTACCACAGCATAAAAGTCACAAAATAATTGATCCTGGGGCCCCGGGGTTGGCACAGAGCCAGTAGCAGTTGGGGCTGAAGCACAAGGCACCGATGATGTCCCCACCATGCAATGTGTAAAGGTGCTTGCCTTCCTTGAGATCACACAGCCTAGCCTGGCCATCATAGCCTCTAGAGGCACAGAGGGACCCAGCTGGAGAGAGTCACTGTGTTCAGGTAGCCAGTGTGGCCAATGTGGTTGGTCTTTAGCTTGCAGTTAGCCAAATTCCATACCCTGACCAGCTTGTTCCATCCACAGGAGATGATGACAGGGCTGCTGCTGCACTGCAAGCAATTGTATGTCCAGTAATAAAGCGATCAGTGAAAGGCTGCCAGCGGCCTGGGTCTAGAACCACCCATGCTGGCTCTTTGTTGGTATGTGAGCTTTGTTCATCCAAGAAAAAGAAATAACTGAATGCTGACTCAGCAGTCACTAAGGGGTTTGCTTTAGGGTGTTTTGTTTGTTTGTTTGCTTGGTTGTTAGTTTTTATGTTATAGGAGGGCCCTATTTCTGATTGGTATGTCCTCTGGCATGGGAGATTCTGTTAGAGGCTGTTGATGCCCAAGAGAACATTTAACACAAACACTGGTCGCCGTTCAGAAAGTCTTCACTGAGAACCCTCCTCGTGACCTGCATTTTAAGGTGTTTTATCATGCCAGGGTTTACAGTTAGGACTGTTCCCTGGGGACTAGCAGAAATTGTTCGGCTGCTGAAGACAGCGACTTCTTCCTGATGCGTTACCTGGATTTAGAACGCTTCCGTTAAAACAAGCTGTCTCCCCCCGGCCTCTTTGAGAATGGGTCAGCCAGCTCTGAAGTGGTCAGAAGTCCCAAGGACTCTTTCAGGCTGCTCTGTCATGTGGACGTTGCCTAAGTGGGTTGCCACATACCATTACAACCTTAGAGTAATCAACAACTTTAGAGTAATCAAATGAACTACCATAAAAACATCTGAAGCTGCCTTGTTATAGACCCAGAACAAATTACCCTTACTTAAGATGGAGTTTCCAGTGTGTGTTCTAATAGCCTTTGAATCCTGTCACTGAAATTTACTGCAAAAATGATTTTTTTTTTGGTCTGGTACAGTTTAGGATTATTTGAAAGCACATTTGCTCACATAGTTTTCATCTTGTTACTGTACTGGTTTTTTTTTTTCTCTTTCTTTCTTTTTTTCACAGGGTAGTCATATAAGTACTATAAATTAAAGAGTCTCCATTAGCTGGGCATGGTGGCATAGGCTTAGATTTTTCAAACCTTACTTTAATAAGTGTTCTTAACTGCTTTAACCTCCCTTCTAGCTCATCACCCACCAAAGGAAGTAGAAGGGAGGGTTACTACGGCTAAGGTGGATATGGGCCTGTTTAGAAATACTTCTTTGGGGGTGATTTCAATCTTCACGGTCAGGATATCAGCGGTTCAGTTCACATGGATCAGCAGTGGTAACTCCATCCACTCGTAAACGCTACTCACAAATCAGCAAAGGCAGTCAGTTCTATCCAGAAGAAACCAAGAGGCTCCGACAAGCAGCCTGAGTCTGCAGAAGTGGCAGGAAACCGCTGGAATGCTGCCGGAAGTTCTTTGATGCATTTCTCTCTACAAAGTCACAATGAATGATCAGCAGCAAAGGCAAACCAATGCCAGGTGGCATCAGTCAGCGAGGATCAGTGTCAGCAAAGCCCAATGATGACCAGCAAAGAGGGATAACGTGAGCCAATGCCAGAGCGTTATCCACGGTTGTCTGGGTTACACTTATACCCTTTCTGAACATCACCTATCCTCTCAAGTGTCCGCTCCAGCAAGACATTACTTTCCCTTTCACCAGGCAGCTTCCAGAAAAATACCACGTGTCTGTTCTCGGCAAAACATCCTCTCATGTGTCTGCTTCAGCAAAATATCCTCTCATGTATCTGCTTCAGTAAGACATCCTCTCACAAGACAGTTTCCAGAACAACACCACACGACACAAGTGAGTCTCCAAAGAAACCAGAAATTCCTACTTCACAGTGTGCACATTGGTATGTAACTTCAGCACTTGGGAGGCAGAAGCAGGAAGATTTCTGTAAGTCTGAGACCAGCCTGGTCTACCCAGTGAGTTCTAGGCCAGCCAGGACTACACCGTATCCGATCTTTAGGTTAAATATCAGTACAAAGTCTATTTGGTAACATATAGCTTGCTTTACTGATCTAAATAAGAAGTGCTAGGTAGTCACTAATTGTGTGATATGACTCAAAGTGGTCTAGACCACGCACACCCTCAAGTTGTGGGGGTTATTTTTCCATCAAACTCTCCAAATCTTTGCCCTGGGAAAGCACTGTTCTCTGCTCACCTGGCTGTCAAAAAAATGGCAGACACTAACTTTGACTTCACTTTAATCCGGAAAGCTGAAGTGAATTAAATCAAGCATAACCCAATTTTTCTTTCTCCTTCTTCCTGCCCTGTGTGACCCGAACCAGTTTTCAAAAGAACACCTCGGGAGCCAATTTGAAGAGGATGCTACGGCTTTTATTTTTTAAAAAGCTATGTATTTTTGAACACTTGAACCCACACAGAGCCTCAACAGAGCATCCAACTCGTCTCTGAACTGATACCTTGTTTGCTTCAAGTTCAAGGCGGAAGTCCAATTCCCTGAACCCCTTGTTAATTATGAAACTTAACTTTCTTCCCAGGGCCCCGGGCACAGAAGGACCGCCACCCACTGTAATACTGATCTCTAAAGCACACCAGAAGCAGGTGAGGACCTAGAAAGCTCAACAGCCCGTCACCGTACGATGTGTGACTCTTTTAGAGACCAGAACCTCGAGAGAAAATAAAGCTAAAGGCCACAAGCCGACGGCGACTGATCCGCAAGGCTGAGCGGAGCAGCGGACAGGATTGGTGCCGTTCGGTGTGACCTAGAAAGAGAGGAAGGCCAGACGGGGTGCGTGGGCCATCCCGACCCCATGCTGGAGCTGGATCGGGAGGAGATCCAGGTCTCTAACCCCTCCCTGACCTCCAGCCTGTTAGAGCTGATACTCCGGGGCTCCTTAGAATGGGGCGTGATAGCAAGTAGGTTTACCTTTGCCTCTGGGTGAAGGAGACATTCACAAGCAAGGTAACGAGCTGGTTCACTTCCTGTCTAGAGGGCTTCCTCCACCCAGGCTTCTTGGGAAGGTGGGAATACCCTCCTCGTCAGTTTAGATAAGGGCTAAACCTAATCGGAATACTTAAAATCCCTAAGTAGACAAAAGATTATATATATATATATATATACATATACCTTGGGAAACTATTGCTATTTTTTAAGATGAAAGTTTAACCCATATATCAAGTGTCTTCTGCATTATCTAATAATGCTTCAAATTAATAAAAGTTATTGGAAGAGGAAAAAGTCTTACATAATTTGATTTTAAACTGGATTGCCTTCATTTCTTCTTCCTTTCCTTCATCCCATCTCTCTCTTCCTTCTTTCCTTCTCAGTCTTGCTCTACAGCCCAGGCTGGCTTCACAGTTTGGATGCTCCCGTCTCACCCTTCCGAGGGCTGGAATTCCAGGTGTGTGCCACTGTGCCCAGCTTAGACTGTATTTACACACATCTTCTGTGTGGTGTCCTTTTGACAACTGTATGTGTTTAGACAGACGGTGACACTGGGACAGGTGATGCTATTAGTACCCAACTGGTCCATGTGGGTGCTCAGTGGATCCAGCAGGACTTGGCTCACTACAGCAGGTGTGGGGCGGGAAATGCATCTATGTCTAACAACAAGGATTTACATATGCTGAAATGGCACCAGATGCTCTCCTTAAAGCATAGATGTTGCCACAAACTTTTTTTTAAAAAGGACTTTAAACAATAGCTGCCCATCCAATAGCAGCTACTGATGTACTACTACTCTTCCTGGCTTGAAGCACAGAGGGAAGCGGGGTTTTTGTTGTTGTTGTTGTTGTTGTTGTTGTTGTTTTTGGAAAAGAAGGCTTGAAGAACAAACTCATTTTGACTATTCATTTTGATTTTTCTGTCTAGAGACTTGCGGGGAGAAAAGGATACACTTAAGGAAAGCCTTGATTATCTGTGATTAGTATAAGTGAGCCAAATCAATAAATCTCAAAAGTCTACGTTAGAAATGAAGACTTTAAAGCTAATGATGTCTAGATGCACAACTTCATAGGAATACAAGAAGCTCAAGGTTCAGGTGAAAACAAAACAGAAACAAATCCACAGTAGACAGCACAGGCAACCCTCCTTTGTGAGAGCTGATAACACGTGCCTAAGTCTGCAGGCCTTTCTTTTACATCTTTGTTCCCCAGCCTACCCACATAGCTAACACCCTGCATGGGGATCGGAAATAAGCAAGAGGTAAGAAGGGACCCAAATAATTGAACTGGAGAAAACAAACAAACAAAAAACTCCAGATAAAATAATTATTTAATAACTAATATCTGCTAATTAGGAGATGTTTGGTGATTCCCATATGAAGACAGCATCAAGCGCTAAGGACAGAGAAGAGTAACAATAGCAGCATAGCAAGCTTATAGGAAACACTGAAAACATCACAAAGGAGACTCTATGAATTAGAAGAAAGTGTGCTCCCTCCATAAACACTTAGATTAGCTCTTGGGTAAGAGACAAGATCTACTTCTGCTCTTGTCTTCTTTGGCCATTAACATTTGATGGAAGCATCAAGGTAAATAATATAACCTCCAGGGACAGACCAGGTCAATGACAGTTTCATAGCTTCTTGGCTTTGGGGAGCCCAGGCAAGTTGCATGGCTTCTCTGTGCCTCGGTCTGCTTCTTTGTAACGTGTGGTTGATGTGTGGTCATGGTGAGCCTAACTGGTGTCATCCAGACAGGGTTGAGCTAAATTGATAAATCCAATGTCTAGAGACATTCACAACGCACAGTAAGAGTCACACTGGAGAATCTGCTGTTCTTTCTATTTGTTATAACTCGATAAAGATCAAACTTGAAAGAAGTAGCAGATGCTCTTTAAAAAAATCTAATAGGTTGTGTTATTAATTGCATTATCAATGTGTTTGTATTTAAAATACTTTTTGAGAGTATATTGATTTACTAGTGTGGCCCATAACATATTTCCACTAACTTAGTAGCAGAACCAGTGCAAATTTATTCACTTACAGAGATGGTGGAGGTCCAAAGCCTCACAGGGGATAAAGTTTGACAAAACATTTCCTTTCCATGAGTTATAAGATAGAATCAGTTTTCCTACTTAGCCTAGCTTCTAGAGTAGTGGTTCTCGCCGGGCAGTGGTGGCGCACGCCTTTAATCCCAGCACTTGGAAGGCAGAGGGAGGCGGATTTCTGAGTTCGAGGCCAGCATGGTCTACAGAATGAGTTCCAGGACAGCCAGGGCGACACAGAGAAACCCTGTCTCAGAAAAAAAAAAAAAAAACAGAGCAGTGGTTCTCAACCTTCCTAGTGCTGTGGCCCTTTAATACAGCTCCTCATGGTGTGGTGAACCCCAACTATAAAGTTACTTTATTTTTTATTTTTTGCTCCCTCATAACTATAATTTTGCTACTGTTATGAATCCTAATATAAATCTCTGTGCTTTCCAATGGTCTTAGGTGATCCCAGTGAAAGGGTTGCATGACTCCTGAGGGGAATCGACCCCCTGGTTGAGAAGCACTGTGCTAGAGGCTACCACATTCCTTGCCTGGTGGTACACTCATTATCAAGACCAACAAGGGCACTCTCTATGTAACTACAACTCCATAGGTCCCCATGCTTCTGTGGGCAACATGTACATGCCCATGCCCATACCCAGACACACATGCATATATATAAGTAAAGGTACAAATAAAATTTTAATTGACCCATTCTTGAACTAAGGATCCTGAAGAAAGGTAGTTCTTCACTTTTAAAATTCATTTTTAGGGAGAAAAAAATATTCATCTTAATGATCAGAACTACATACGATGTCAGAAACAGCTGAAAATCTTGAACTAATAAATAAGGCTATAGGTTCAAGCTCGTTTAATGACACCCAATAGATCTGCAGTCAGGGTCAAGTCACAGGATTTCTCTAGATCTCCTTTTCTTAGTGTGGGTTCAATGGGGTTCAAGAGGAAAATGAGGCCTAACCAAGAGTGGTCATCGAGAGCAGGCAATCAGGAGGAATCTCGTTCACATAGTATGAACTTTCTCAGAATCAGCTGGACCAAGTATTTGACTTCTTTCAACCTGTCTAGGAATGCCAGCAGCTAAGAAGTTATGACGACCCACAGAAAAGGAAGTTGGCAAAATGTGACACTACTGGGAAATAAGTGCTTCTCAAAGTGTCCTAACCAAGCATGTCCTCCCTTTCAAGACTTCATTAGGGAGTGACAGGAACACTAAACATTCAGTTAGTTCATCTAAGCTTCATGCTGCTGAAGTCCCATGCATAGGTTTGCTTCTTCAGAAAGGAGCCAGTTTCCCTTCTTCCACTACCAAAGTCTGCACCTTAACTAATCACTTCAAAACTGGTAATTTGGTGTCTTAGTTACTTTTCTATTCCTGGGGGGGAAAAACCCACCATGATCAAAGCCTCCACCCTTGGTAGATCTCCTCCAATAAGGCTATGTCCCCCGATCCTTCCCAAACAGTTCCACCAACTGAGGACCAAATATTCAAACCATATGGGAGGCCATTCTCATTCCAACCACCACATCTGTTTGTGGAGAGCCTAGAGTGGAGAGGAAAGCATCAACTCTGCTGAAAGAAACAGCTCGGGCATGCTTGGGTGACAGATGTCACCCATAAACTGCTGCTTGAAAAGAAAAGGCTTATCTGCATTCAGGGTTCAGCTGAGAACCCTGGGAACAGTCTCAACTTTCAAATAAGAGAGAGTGCAGATCTCAGGGGGGTTCCAGTACAGGGAGGAAAGAGTTTTTCTGCCACACCCACTCCAGTGGAGTCTGAGAGACAAGTCCAAAAGCTTGGCTCCAGTCCTAAGGCAAAAAGTTTCATGGAAACTGGTCTCCAGGAGGTCCTTGGTGTCCCATAACAGGCATGTGGTCCAGATTTGTCCTTGCAATAGTCAGTGGAGGGTTTTGTGTGCTTTCTTTCAGTATTGTTTTATTAAAGGTGCCCCCAAGAAATGATTGACAAATAGCCAAGTTAGATTGGACATTGTTTCCTGGCCTCCATCGGTGTCCCAACATCCTTGTCAATCGTTGAGCTAACCCTGGGCTTTGAATTTCGTAAGAATGTTGCTTATTCAGACGAAATGCCTCCAGTGTTCAAAGAGAGATAGTGAAAGAAGTCAGGCGTTGCAGTTTACTGGATAAGAGTTAGAAATTTCAGGACAAGTTCAACAAAGTAAACTTGGAATTCTCATTATAGTCATGTATGGCAGACTACATTACATAATAGAAGAAAGTTGCTGGGCTCCTCTGATAAATGGAGGTTCCCCACAAATACTTAGAATAACAACCTAGTCACTCCCATTACAGGAATTTACAATGGCCTAGGAAGAAGGAGGGTTGTAGTTTAAGAAGAAAACTAGAATTTTGTATAATTCACAAAAAGGCTAGCAAGAACAGGACCTCACTGGTACATACTTTCACAAGTCCAGAAAAATAATATAGGTGTTTGCTAAGGACTAGCTAGTGGTGGGTTATACAAGAGACTAGAATTGAAACTATGGCTAGGGCATGAAGCCCTTGCCCCTGGCTTCTAAAAATAAGCTGACTTTAGACAGGGCTGATTTTTATCTTAGTTGTAAACACTGCCTGGTTCCTGCCAGTTTTCATATATGCATTTTTCTGTTTTGTTTAAAGAGCCATTATGCATCGGATGATCTCAATGTATCTTGGCTGATGTATTATCTAACATCCTTGTTTTCTTCTGTAATGACTATATAAGTCTGATGCTTGCTTTGAGAAATTACACTCAGACTCAGCACTCTCTTGTGTTCATGTCTGTCACTCGCCAACTCCTTGCTCACCTGAATCCCGGAACCCCGATTCTCCCCGAGTTGAGAGACCCTGACTGGGTCTGCCCTCAGCACTTTTCCAGATGTCCTCAGCCTGTTCTATGCTATGGCCTTCATGAGTTTGTATTTGCAGGATCTTGGAAAACAGGTCTGAGTGTCCTCTTTCTCCCCCAGACATAACCAGCTACCAGGCTTCTGCTGTTCTTCTTGCAGACATCTCTGGGGCTGGTCACTCTCTCCAAGTAAGTTTGAGGCCACCCCTTTGGCTGTGTCTAACAGCAGGTGTGAGCTCAGAGCAGTGGGGTCCACTAAAGACTCTTTGGGTTTATCATATCCACTGTGCTTGGAAAGTGCCACGGTAAAGCCCCTAGGTAGGAGCTGCTTGATGGTGACAAAGTCATCGGCAGGAAATGAACAAGGAAACAAACTCTCACATGAAGAGAAAGTGTGTCTAACAGATGGAAAGGTGAAAGAGCGCTGTGCCTTTGTTGTTGAAGCTATGACACTAAAAAGGTTAAAGCCAGAAACCAGAAAAGGATATTACAAGGTGGCTCTGCATTCACAAGCAAAGAAAACCTTTTCCTTTGTTGTTTTATCACTGACAAAAACTGTATGTAAAGAAAAGAATAAATATTATGCTTTCTTTAAGGTTAGTCTTAGGATAAGAAGTCACTTATGTTATTTATCTTATTTACCTGAGGTGGACATGTGTGACTCAAACACAGATTGGCAGGGCTGCTGGTGGGTCCCTGTCTAGATGATTGAAATGTGACCATGGCCCTCAGAAGGGGAAAGTCTGGTTTTGTGTGTTTTGTATACTGCTACCAATCAGAGCTTCTCTTATCTCCTAGCATTTGTTGAATTTTGTTGGACATCTTGTTCTCCTCCAATGTTAATTTTTTTTTTTTTAATTTAATGTTGAGCTGGGTAGTGGTGGCGCATGCCTTTAATCCCAGCACTTGGGAGTCAGAGGCAGGTGGATTTCTGAGTTTGAGGCCAGCCTGGTCTACTGAGTAAGTTCCAGGACAGCCAAGGCTGCATAGAGAAACCCTGTCTTGAAAAAATAAAAAAACAAAACAAGAAAGCCAAAAGACCAACCAACCAAACAAACAAACAAAAAACCCTTGATGTTGAAAAACAGAATGCTTGAATAATGGCTTGAATAGAAATTAAAATTTTTAATCATTAGGTTTGACTTAACAAGTAGGCTATGGAGATGGCTCTGATGGTAAATTACTTTGAATTTGAGCCCCATATTATAGAAAGAAGAAAGAAAACGGTAAGCTTAGTGGCGTGCTTCTGAACCCAGTGCTGGCAGGTGGAGGCAGGAGGATGCTGGGACTCCTTAACCACCCAGCCTAGCATGCTTCTCAAGCACTAGCCTATGAGAGACCTTGTCTCACAATAAGACTGATGGAGGCTGGGTGTGGTAGCATGTACCTTTAATCCCTGCACTCAGGAGGCAGAGGCAGGAAGATCTCCATTGTATTCAAAGCCAGTCTGGTCTACAAAGTAAGTATAAGGCCGGCCAGAGCTACACAGAGACCTGTTTAAAGACAAAACAAAACAAAACAAAAGCTAAAAACAAATGGATGGAAGGAAGGAAGGAGGGAGGAAGGAAGGAAGGAAGGAAGGAAGGAAGGAAGGAAGGAAGGAAGGAAGGAAGGAAGGAAAAAAAGATTGATGGTGCCTGATTTTCCTTTGGGCCACATACAATACACACACACACACACACACACACACACAAACCATGTGTGCACATGCACCCACACACACATACACCTTAAAAGATTTATTTAACAAGAAACTTTTTATTTTCTCATAAAAGCAAGTTTAACACAAGGACTCTGATTCAATCCTTTTTTTTTAAGTGTGTTATTACCATATGAAAGAATTTGGGGGGTACTGGGGTCTTGATTTGGACATGTCTAGGTATCATACAGCTCCAGGCTGAAGACTGAGGTGAGCGTGTGCTAACCTTAGACCTTCCTTGATCACTGTAGAAAGTGCTGGAGCTAACGTCTTCCTAAATGACTCATACTGTATTCTTGCCTGAAATGATTTTCTCTTTTTCCTGAAAGCCAAGTATAGAAGCATATTCCAGTTAGTTCATGGCTTCATTTAATTGAATTCCACTTAAGTGAGCTTTAAAATGCATGTTAGTGAACCACGAGGCTCGCTGGTAACAAAGTTAACAAGGGCAGAAGAAACCCAAGGAGCTGGACTTCTCACAACTTCTTTTCCACATGCACAGTCTGTGAATTTCCAGGGCACCTAATTCCAAGAATATCCTTTTATGTCTAAGAGCTCCGGCTCTGACTGTTGTCTGCGCTTTGGTAACACCCCGGTGGCTTCTTTCTGTTGTTCAGTATTCCCCGTTGGGTTCAATCTCCCCAGCCCACATCTGAGTTGAGCCTCTCTCTCTGAACAGCTCTTCTGATCCTCTGGCCTCGGCCAGAGTCACTAGGGTTGGCTTTAGAAAAAGACTTTGTTTTGTTTCCCTGGAAATCAGGTGCTCAGTTGCTTTCTTGTTCTTTTCTGAAAAGCCAGCATAGTTCAGTATATAAGGAGAAGCGAATTTACAGAATTATCCACGTGCTTCTAAATAATAGCTCCATGTAGATAAGATAGCCAATTCCCCACAATGTGAGATGCCCATCAATAAAAGCAGGAGACTGAAAAGATCTCACAATTGTCTTTGTCTGGCTCAAAAGGCTCCCCCTCCTTACTCCCTGGCTTTGAGAAAGAGTATTTGTTCTCTTGCAATCTGAAATGCATGGGCCTAATTGGAATAAGATGTACTCCTTAAATGATGAAAATAAAAAGTGATCAAAATAGATTTTTGTTATCCTGTGGGCATTGGGAGCTTAAATGCAAACTGCATGGCTGCAGTGTGGGGAATTAATTATTGGTAATTGAAGTTGTAAGCTTAATTCCCTGCTCGCTTCAATGAAAGAGAACCCTTCTATTTAATATTGAACTAAGCACTCCTAACCCCATGATCCAGGACAGCACATATACTCAGCCATTGAGCAACAGTCATTGTTAAAATAAGAGAGAGAAAACCCTGTTATCTTTTAAATACTGAATTGTAATTAGATAAAAACAAAAACACGGGGGAGAACGGATGAACATTAGGAGGCACTACAATAGATGGTGCCGGCTACTCTTAATAGATCCTGTTCAAATGTGCCAGTTAGAAAACCCATTTTGTACACTTAATGGAGATTTAAAACCACTAAGAATGTATATGTGCTTTTTGAAAACTTATCATTGAAATGTTTTCATTGTAATGTGCTGTCACATTACAGCAGAATGACCAGTTGGCCAAGAAAATATCGATCCCACCCCCAAACCCCGTTTCAGCCAAGTGTTTCTGATGTCAGGCATCTTTTTCTTTCTGAGATGTGAATTGCTTCTTGCCCGTGTACCTATTCCCCAGGCTCCATCCAGCCTCCGAGACATGCCTCTGAATAGTCACCCGTGTGGCAGCTTAGGTCAGAGGTACTCTCCTTAGTTACCATCTTCTAGGGCTGCTCGTAGCATGGGCAGAGAGGCTCCTTGTAGCTGAGATGGATTCAGGTAGCCCTCTTCCACATTCTCACCATAGGGAAGCAGGTTTCACAGTTGCCCTGTCTGCCAGAGCTGTCCACGGGCAGCAAGCAGTATGCGTCTGGATCCTGGATAGACTGGTAGGTTGGTGGCTTGTCTTATTGTTGTGACAAAAGCATGCCGAGGAAGGAAGGGGTCATTCCAGCGCCTAGATTTTGGGTACAGCCCATCACGGCAGTGATGCCAGGAGCTTGACGTGGCTCGTCACATTGTGACCACAGTCATGGATTCTAGCACTCAGCCTGCTTTCTCCTCCTTATTGTGTGGGACACAGCACTGATGATGGTGACACAGTTAGGCTGTTCTTCGAGCCCCAGTTATCTAGATAATCCCTCACAGGAAAGCCCATAGACTTGTCTCTTTAGTGACTGGATCCTGCTACGTTGATGATCGCTATTAACCATTACTCTTGGTGTGCAAAACTACTGCTAGTGCCGGGTGTGGCAGCTCCCAGTTATACCGGCATCCAGGAGTTGGCAGCAAGGCTAGAGAGAGAGGTTGAGGGAGGCAGGAGAACCCTTTGGTTTGCATCTCAGCGTCCTGCAGCCCCGGCCTTATTTTTCATATTAAAAGAAGCAAAAGAAAACTTAGATGGTTTTCTGGATGAAAAGGGTTAGCTAACTCATGCATCTCATTACACTTCTCAGCAAAATCTCACAAAAGTGTGAATAAGGAGATTTTCTTTGTAAAGTCACATGAAAGAGAATGCAAGAGTGCCTGACCTCCAGAAACTGCAAAGCCAACCTGCAACCAGCGGTGCTGTATACTCAATAGACAGTGCGAAGGGGAGGCTCATCAATGAAGAGGCTAAGGGTGATTCGGGGAGAGCTGTTTCAGTGGACTAGATCCGTATTGCACAGGACTGGACAATTAGCCTTTCCAGTTCTTTAGTATGATGGTTTACTCCCAGGAGCAAGTGCAGAAGAGGCCTCAGGGCTGCAGGGCATCAGATATGATTGAAAATGTGAGCAGTGTTATCACTCTAAGCACAGAAAACAAGATGAATATTCCATGTAGAACCTCTTCTCCTTCCCTCATCTAGCTCCCAGAAGGCCAGCAGCCTGACGATTCATTTCTCTCTAGGCAAGGAGAAGATGCGGGGGCCAGCCCCAGCCCTTCTGTCTTGTTGATTCTTCTTGAGGCAGTGGAGGGGGAAGAGTCGGTGGAGGTAAGACTTGGTCTTATGAGATATTTAGGGCTGCTGTATAATAATAAAATGGTTACCTACATTAAGTCACTTTGCTGTTGTAGCTGACCTGCCTGTCTGTGTTCCTCTGAGGCCAGAAGCTGCAGTCTCTGGTGTTAACGGCAGGAGATGAAATAAAGGGTTAATTGCTAGAGCCTTTTCCCTCTTTTTTTTTTTTTTTTCCTTTGGTTTTTTTGAGACAAGGTTTCTCTGTGTAGCCCTGGCTGTCCTGGAACTCACTGTGTAGTCCAGGCTGGCCTCAAACTCAGAAATCTGCCCGCCTCTGCCTCCCGAGTGCTGGGACTAAAAGGCGTGCGCCACCACTGCCCAGCTGAGGCTTTTCCCTCCTGTCTAGATACATCTCACTTATCAGGCTAGGGGGAACTTTGGAGCAGTAAACTTGTATTAAACCAGAAAAAAAAGAGTCATGCTCACAGAAGGAAAAACTTTTACACAAGCAAATATGGATTAAACTCACATAAACTCAGATACAGATTCATGCATTCACACTCTTAAAACTCCATTCAATCCAGTTGGGCTCAGCTTTCATACTATGTCATATTTACATACACATCCATATTTACATATGTATATAAAAACAAAAGACCAAGCAACAGTGCAGAAAGAATTCACTCATTTTGGATAAAAACTGGGCTCCAGGGGTCTAGAGAGATGGCTCAGTGGTTAAGAGCACTGGTCTTCCAGAGGTCCTGAGTTCAAATCCCAGCAACCATATGGTGGCTCACAACCATATGTAATGGGATCCGATGCCCTCTTCTGGTGTGTCTGAAGATAGTGACAGTGTACTTACATATAATAAATAAATAAAGCTATAGAAAAAGAAAAGAAAAATGAGCTCAATCTTTATTGCACAGAGAAAGAAAAGGCTTCTACCCTTTTATTGCTAAATCAATTAAACCCAAGTCTGTAAGAAGAAAGCTTTGTTCTCTTTAGTAAGACCTTACTGTCCCATGGTAAGGAGAAGCCTGCCTGCTCCTACAGCTTCTTTCTTCCTCTTTCCTTCTGCACTTTGCATAGGGCTCTCACGCCTTACTCCTGATGCTTTCTCTCCAATGTCATTCCTTCCAGTGTGATCTTTCCTAGTCTTTTGTACCTTTTCTAGGAAAACAGACCACATGGTTTTGCCAAGCACACACACCCCTTTTTCTCTTCTCTCCTCTCCTCTCCTCTCCTCTCCTCTCCTCTCCTCTCCTCTCCTCTCCTCTCCTCTCCTCTCCTCTCCTCCTCCTCCTTCCTCCCCCTCCCCCTCCCTCCTCCTCCTCCTTCATGAATGTTTACATGCACATCCATTAGGAGTAAGTATCTGGCTAAACACTCATCATCTGTTACCAGTTCTACAGGTTCATGGAGAGTTAAAAACTCATAACTTCTGTGACTAAGATATTAGTGAAGTTTTGTGTAGATGAACCCCATCAATATCTTCTGTCCTTGCACCTACAGTAGATCCTTAGTTCCCTTTTTATGACCTTTGGCGAATGGTTTTTGCAATCTCTTAGAATGTTCTCTGAGAAGTAGATTCCTGCTTACTCTCTCAGAAGCAATTAACTCATGACACTTGAAGACTGGCAGAGTTTTTCACTGCAGTTTTGACTATCAGAAAAGAGCTTAATAATTAATATAATTTTAGGAATTCTTAAAGGACCATCATTAAGAATTAAGAAATCATCTATTTGTCTCTATAGCATCACTACAAGATAGTAACTCTTCAATGTTCTTTAGAGATCTGCTCAAAGGCATGGACTAATACCTAGTGATTGTTATATATGTTTAATAATAACAGGAAAGGCATATTAATAGCAGGAATCTTTCCTAAAATGAAAGTCTCCTGGGCCTTGCCTACAGGAACACATCTGTCATGGATTTTAATCCAAGGTGAACTCCATCTCAGGAAGATCACTGCTAGTTATCAGCCTCTCCTGGATGGCTCCTGACACGAAGAGTCTGTTCTATGAAACACGACAACCCAGAAAGAAGGTGTTTTAAACGTTGACCCCAGGGGGTTATCAACCAGTACCCTCTCCAGTTCACGGACAGAGACATTCCAAGTGAAAAGGCCTCTCTGTACTCAGAGCAGTCAATGCAATTTCAATTCCTGATTCTTAATCATAAACACAGAGGAAAAGATGGCAGATATCTGAGGAGGACTCAGCATGGAAAGTAGAAACCAAACCAATAAATGGAACACAGTATCTTGGAGGAAATAAAAACTCTTATATAAAAAAAAAAAAAAACTTCAATGGGCTGTCATTATTTTCCTTGGACAAATCAGAAAAAAGGTACTACATAAAAAGGAAAATTCAGATAATAAAAATAGTTCTTGAAAGCTTAAAGAAAAAAGCTGGAGTTAAAAACTCAACAGAGAAAAACGAATTCAAGGGCATCACTGAAGTGTAGAACATCGAGGATCCAGAGAAAACCCAAAGGGAAAAAAGATTACACAGGCCTAGGAATCAGAATGTCTTCAGATTTCTCATTGCAGAAAGACAAAGGAGATAAAATTCCTAAAGAAAATTCTAGATTCAGTCAAACTGTGAAACATATATGATGAAAGAATAAAGACATTGGAAACAGAAAAGTTCTCAAGATTTCATTCCTATACTCTTTAATTTAAGGCAGTGAGATCAGGGCATGGCTGTCCCTTCCCTCTGATCAATCCTAGTACTCCGAAGCGTGTGCCTGGAGGACGGTGAGTTTGAGGCCAGCCTGGCCTATACAGTCAGTGCGTTCCAAGACAAGCCTGGACCACACAGTGAGACGTGTCGTTCCCCCCCCCCCAAAAAAAAAAACCATAAGACAAAAAAGCAGCAGCTACCCTTCTGACACAATGAGAGAAAGCACTAAGACTAAGGAAGGCATGTGTACTTACTGAGCAGGGCGTTGCTGCTTTCGAATCTGTGTGGCAGCAGGCTGACTCCATGGGACGTGTGTGAGTCACGTGTTCAGCCAAAGAGAGCCGCCCGCAAGAGATCCAAAAGCTAGTAAGTCAACAGCAAGCTAGGCACCCTTGGCCCCCGAATTCTGAGCTACAGCTCTACTAGATGAGTCTTGGGGTGTACGTTCAGCAAAGCATCCCTGTCCTGTCTGACTGAGATCGGGGTTCGTGTGAGAGGGCTGACTCCTGGACTCCCACCACGGCAACTACCCCCTACATCAGTCTACTGGACACAAAAGGCAGTTTAAGGACCACACACTCTGGGAAACTCAAGCATTATGATTGCCTCCAGTTGTGGGTTACACAGTGTGTCCCAGGCTAGCCTGAGCTACACCGTGAGACCCTCCCTCACCAGCCCTCACCAGCCCCCACTGAATACAATAAAAATCAAAACTAACGCCACTCTGTGCTTGAAGGGAACCAGGGTTAGGCTCTCTGAGGAGACGGGCTTAGATCCAGTGCATTTCCTCTGCATTACTCCACTTGGGAGCTGGTCTCTTGGTGAGCGGTGGTTCTCCTAGACCCTGCAGGAAAGAGCCTGTCTCTCCTGGGTATCATCCTTAGCTTTCTACAACCTCCACTGAATTATACACTACCTAGTCTCCAAGCAGTCCTGCGTTGTTCCCCATGGTTGTACAGTTGGCTTCTACTGTCTGCTACTAAGGGACAACACACTTTTCTTTGACTGGATAGGTGTGTTTATACCTCCCTATCACGTGTGACGTGACACAACTACTCAGTGTTTGTTTTGGTTTGGTTGTGACTGAGTAGTGATGGCAAATCTAAGATTAGAAGGGTATAATAGTTAGGGCTGGAGGTTAGGGCAGGATAGAGGAGGTGAGACCTGCCAGATGAGGAGGAATGAATACAAAGAACATTTAAAACCCCATCTGGCTTTGGCTGCCGACTCTGTAGTAGATGGTCAGGCTTTCAGGATGCTCGGCCCTTGGAGAGGATGATGGATGCAAGGCCAGATGCAGCGGGAAACCCCTGGAGCTCCTGCAGCCATGCTGGGACTGGAAGTTAAACCTAAAGCTGTGCCAAGAACTAACAAGACTCACTCTGTAGACCAGGCTGTCCTTGAACTCACAGAGTGCCTCTGCCTCCTCCTGCCTCCGCCTCTGCCTCCCAAGTGCTGGGATTAAAGGTGTGGGCCACCACCCAGGCCCTAGTTTTGCATTTTTTTTTAAAAAAGTGAAAAATTGGGTGTGGTGTACATACGTTTAATCCCAACACCCAGGTGGCAGAGGCAGGCAGGTCTCTGTGAGTTCAAGGCTAATCTAGTCCACATAGTGAGTTCCAGGTCAGCTAGGGTTATATAGTGAGACCCTGTCTCAAAAAAATAAAATGTAAAAAACATGAATAAATTATTATGTAGAAAATTTAGATTTGTAGTTGGAGATGGGAGACACTCAAGTGGTACAGTGGAACTTTAAGTGGTACAGTGGGACTTGAAAGCACAGTGAGTCGTCAGCTCTGAGAACCAGGGTCATCATCGGACTTGTATATTCCCAGCCCCTGACACAGACCTGATTCTATTAAATACCAATTCTCCTCTATATTGCACCTGGAAAAGAGTCCAATCCCCAGAACCCATGTGGAAAAAAAGAACTGATTCCCAAAAGTTATACCTTGACCTCTGCACTAAATAAATACATGTAATAAAAAATATTTTTTGTTTGTTTGTTTTGAGACAGGGTTTCTCTGTATAGCCCCAGCTGTCCTGGAACTCACTCTGTAGACCAGGCTGGCCTCAAACTCAGAAATCCGCCTGCCTCTACCTCCCAAGTGCTGGGATTAAAGGCATGCACCACCACACCTGGCTAATAAAAAATATTTTAAGGGCTGGAGAAGTGGCTCAAGTGTTAAAAGCACTGACTGCTCTTCCAAAGGTCCTGAGTTCAAATCCCAGCAACCACACGGTGGGTTACAACCATCTGTAATGGGATCTGATTCCCTCTTCTGGTGTGTGTGTATGTGTGTGTGTGTGTGTGTGTGTGTGTGTGTGTGTGTGTACACATATATATATATGTGTGTATGAATCTATCTATCTTTTCTGTTTTATCTATCTATCTATCTATCTATCTATCTATCTATCTATCTATCTATCTATCTTTTCTGTTTTAAGAAAAGAAGACATTGAATGCCAGAGGTGATGGTTAATATCAACAGGTCTAGAATCATGGAAAGATGATCCTCTGGCCAAGTCTGTGAGGGATCGTCTACACTGGGCTCACTGAGATGGGGAAACCCACTGTAATGTGAACAGTACCACTTCATGGAATGGGACCCAAGGCAGAATGAATAAAAGCAAGCTAGCTGAGCAGAAGCCTCCCTCTCCCTCTGCTTCCTGATTGCAGATACCATGATGGACCACAGCCTCTGTCTTAGGGTTTCTACTGCTGGGATGAAACACCACGGTCAAAACAACCTGGAGAGCAAAGAGTTTCTTTCATTGTATGGTGTGTAGTATATCATCCGTGGACATTAGGTTAGGAACTCACAGCAGGAGCCTGGAGGCCGGAGCTGACATAGAAGCATGGAAGAGTGCTGTTACTGGCTTGCTCTTCATGGCTTGCTCAATGCTTTTTTGTTTTGTTTTGTTTTGTTTTGTTTTGTTTTTTACATACCCCAAGGGCCAAATGAGCAGGGGTGTCCCCATCCACAATGGGCTAGGACCTCCCATATCAAACACCAGTTTAAAAGATACCAATGAAAAAGGCTTGCCTTTTTCTTTTTTTTTTTTTAATTAGGTATTTTCCTCATTTACATTTCCAATGCTATCCCAAAAGTCCCCCATACCCTCCCCCCACTCCCCTAACCACCCACTCCCCCTTTTTGGCCCTGGCGTTCCCCTGTACTGGGGCATATAAAGTTTGCAAGTCCAATGGGCTTCTCTTTCCAGTGATGGCCGACTAGGCCATCTTTTGATACATATGCAGCTAGAGTCAAGAGCTCCAGGGTACTGGTTAGTTCATATTGTTGTTCCACCTATAGGGTTGCAGATCCCTTTAGCTCCTTGGGTACTTTCTCCAGCTCCTCCATTGGGGGCCCTGTGATCCATCCAATAGCTGACTGTGAGCATCCACTTCTGTGTTTGCTAGGCCCCGGCGTAGTCTCACAAGAGACAGCTATATCAGGGTGGCCTTTTCTATAGGAGGCATTTTTTAAGTTAAGATAGACTCTTTGTAAATGAGTCTAGGTTTGTGTCAAGTTGACAAAAAGCAACCAGGACACTAGAACTGTGCATCAGAATAGACCCACCCTTCTTTGCTTTCGTCAGGCATTGGCCCCCAAACCATGGAAAGGAACAAATGTGCCAAGCTAAGGAATCTGCGGAACTCTAGGCTTTGGAGGTAACCCAGGGTTTCTGAATGACAACCAAGTAGTTAAAAACTGTTCTAGGATAAATGAGCCAGTCGGTTTTGCACGACATTACCACACAAAACAGCCAAGAGTCAACTATGGGAGAGGCCACAAAGAGTGGTCACAAAGGACCCAGGGCCCTCTGGCTTCTGCCACACCCCTTTTTCTGATTCTGGTCTCTTATCCATCACAATCATCACTTCTTCCCATTTCTCCGTCTCGTCACCAGCAAGCACTGATTTTCTCTGGCAGCCATAAGGCAGGTGAGCCATGTTCCTGAGGGAGGCTGGTCACAGCTTTTGGGATATCCATGGCTGGAATAAGGAAATCCCTGTGTAGTCAGGAAGAGAAGGAGTAAAGGGGCAAGCACCTGCTCTTGGATCTTGAGAGCTTTCCTCGGAGTTTACCAGGAATCAAACAGGTGTGTGCGCAGGGTGTGCAAACATGTCTTCATCAGCGTTTAATCTGCAGCTTCAAGAAAACCCAGAGCTCGCGGAAAGGGGGGGGAAAGTAAACAGCTGAGCACTCTAACTCATTTACACTTCAAATACACTTTCAGTCGGTTAGTCCTCGACTAATCAAATAGCGTGTGCATCCCTAAAGTAGTATAAAGTGACACACTGTGTGGAATCAATTTTTCTTTCCAAAAATCATTAAATCCAGTAGCCGGTGACTCCATCCCTGCTAATTCTGGTACCCACCCTTTCATCCTCCATTAACTTTGGCACGCCTAACAGGCTGTCAGGAATAATTTCCCAGGACGTAAATAATTCAGAAATTAAAAATTAATAAATAATAACAGAGAACTACTGGGAAATAGGCTGGGTCAATTAGCGCGCTCCACATTCTGTTTCTTCGCAGCAGGGGGGACAGCCGCAGTCGTTACTTGAATCTTTCCTTCGATTCTGAGGTCTGATTTACAGCTCTTCATTATTGGATCCAGTCAGGCGCAATTACCTCCATCACTATCTCAGTTCCTAACTTCAAAGAAACGAGCGCTTTCTCGGCTGCTTTTTTTCTCCTTGCAGCAGGCTCAGCTTGACATCCCTGGAATTTCTTCCACGCAGACTAATTAATAAGTCTTCCACTTATCATATTCACTTCTCTTCTTTGATGTGCTACCTTAGTCAATCATCCCATTTAATTAGAATTGCAATGATAACTTTACTTATCTTGTGGCTAGATGTAAATTAGAATAACAGGATTTTAATTCCCTTTCCGATGAGGTTATGACATTTCGGAAGACAAAGTTTCAACACAAACATGATATTATGTACTTCTTAATGTGGGGGTGGAAGAGCATTCTGCAAAATTATTTGCCCTTTGTAACAAAACAGGATGACTATTGAACAAACAACAATGGAAATCAATACACTAGCATCTTCTAATGCATCAACTCACCAAGCCTGCCTCCTGGGAACAACTGCCTTTGTTTACATGAGACACTAGGCAAAGGCAGGTTTTGCTGTTCCCAAAGGCAAGTGTCTATGTTTCCAGGAGAACTGTAACTTCAGGAAACAAGCCTCCGATAAACTAACCCTTTTCCTCCTTACACCATTTCTGTGACTACACTATTTGCTTGGTGAAGTCTATGGGGCTTTCTTTAGACACCTCAAAAATGCCACAAGGAAATGAAACAGAAACATTTGTAACGAGGTGTGATCATGAAGTGTGAAGCTGGGCAGCCAGAGAGAACAGAAAGCAATAATCCCTTTCCAGAAAACAACCCTAAGGCTGGAATTCCTAGAGCACCTACTATGTGCCAGCCTTAGTCTGTGCTGCCCCTCTCATTCTCACAGGATACCTGTAATGTAACTGTTCCCATAAAACAGATACAGAGACAAGCCGTGAGGTTAACTTATCTTCTCAAGGACACAAAGGCAGCATGTGAGGAGGAAGAGATCAAAAGAGGCGACCACTGAGCTCTTAGGTCGAAGCTTTCCATGATCTGCTTCCAACACTCAGCCAAACTCCTGCTCTCTCTAGCATGTTAAGCCATCCAAAAGAAATCTCCTGGCATTAACCCTCTGCCAGAGTTTAGTTCATGCCTTTTATGCCTTCTTAATAACATACGTTTGCTTAATGTATTTCCGCTGGTTTAGAGACATTGGCAGAAATTTTGCACTGTGACATGTTTATGAAATAGTCATGTGATTTCAACGAGCACACATCCATTACCTTTGAATAACAAGTAGGGAAAAAACAAACAGTAGACTGTGTGTATGTATGTATATATATGTGTGTGTGTGTGTATACATACATATATATATATATATGTATGTATACACACACACACACATATAGGTATTTGCTTTGGAACACAAAATTACAATTTTCTCATGTTTTCTTAAACTGTTTTCCTGCAGGAATACAATCATTAGCTGCATTGTTTTGTTTTTGAAGTTACTAACAATAGGAGCATCAATGTGAGTTTTCCCGTAACTGCTGTCCTTGCTCTTTCAGCCATCCCCCATTCTCTCCCCCTCCCTTCTCCCCTCCCCCATGACCATGTCCAGTTAGACAACAAACAGCCGTTACAGAGACCAACAGAAACTTATTTCATTAGCAAGGGCTGAAACCATCTCACCAATGCTGGTTTGAAGCTAACCTTTGGGGGATTTAATACAGTTGTTCTCTGACAATAGAGCTTGGTTCATTTGCTACTTAAGACATGATTATTTAAATTAAAGTTAATTGGTTTCCCTACTCCCCTTTAGGGCTTTAAGCTCAGAAACATTTCTATTAGAAAAATCTAATTTGTTCTCAAATTCCTATTTCTAGAACTTAGAATGTTAAATGCTGTGGTATTTTAACCCTTTGTAAGGAAAGTGATTCCTAAATTCTGGTACAAGTTAACAAAGCTGACTGCATTAAAGACACAGTAACATTTTGAGAGAAGGCTTTAACAGGGGTCTCGGGAATAACCCAGATACAGTGACCAGTGGTCTCTACAAAGATCCAAAGATTAAACACATCCTTGATCATTTTATTTGACTCTTCCTTCCTTCCTTCCTTCCTTCCTTCCTTTTTAAAAAATATTTGTTTATTTATTTATTATATGTAAGTACACTGTAGCTGTCTTCAGACACTCCAGAAGAGGGCGTCAGATCTCATTACAGATGGTTGTGAGCCACCATGTGGTTGCTGGGACTTGAACTCAGGACCTTAGCAAGAGCAGTCGATGCTCTTAACCGCTGAGCCATCTCACCAGCCCCCTTCCTTCCTTCCTTCCTTCCTTCCTTCCTTCCTTCCTTCCTTCCTTCCTTCCTTCCTTCCTTCCTTCCTTTGTCTCTTTACTTGAGACATAGCTTCTCTGCATAATAGCCCTATCTGTGTCCTGGAGCTAGCTTTGTAAACCGGGCTAACCTCAAACTCACAGAGATCCACCGGCATCTGCTTCCCAAGTGCTGGGATTAAAGGAGTGCACCACACCACCAGCTATGTAACTTCTTCTAAGGAGACCCAGAAAAGAAGCTGTAACTACAAGGGCTGATTGACACTCTAGGGCCTCAGTAATGTGGAGGAGTTGGAATACTGCAAATCCAGAGCTCAATTCTCTTGGGGCATCGTCAGCCCCCTCAATGGTCATTGATCACCCTCCTTTGTATCTTTGTCGCCATTAGGTAAAGCTCCTAGAATGCACAGATAGACCCCTATTATCCACCAAGCAAAGAGCTAAGAATGCCATCAGATAGCACTGGCAGTCTAAGGTCCTCCCACATGCTGCAATCTGTCTGCCCAACGCATCTACCAATGCGTTTGAAAAGCATATTCTTTTATGCTTTCTTTGTTCTGTTACTATAAAAGGCTCACTTAATTGCTAGATCAATGGTATGCGAACATTTGCAGAAGCCTCCATCTGTGTTCTTGTGTGGTGACACTCATATTTGGCACCAATATAAACCATCTCTTTTGTTCCTTTGAGGTGAGGACTGTTTCTTTCCTTGATAGGCTTAATATTCATTTTTAAATGACATGCCAAGGCAAGATCATCAAATTAAGCCAGGCAGTGGTGGCACATGCCTTTAATCCCAGCACTTGGGAGGCAGAGGCAGGCGGATTTCTGAGTTTGAGGCCAGCCTGGTCTACAGAGTGAGCTCCAGGACAGCCAGGATTACACAGAGAAATCCTGTCTCGAAAAACCGAAAGAAGGAAGGAAAGAAAGAGAGAGAGAGAGAGAGAGAGAGAGAGGGGGAGAGAGAGAGAGAGAGAGAAAGAAAGAGAAAAGGAAAGAAAGAAAGAAAGAAAGAAAGAGAAAAAGAAAGAAAGGAGAAAGAAAGAAATGCTAATTGTTGTTAACTGCAAATTTTTGTTTATACCTTCTCTTTAAGGTTTTCTGTTAGCATACAAAATAATGGTTTTACTATGCTGTTTCATACATGTCATTGTGCCTTGCTAGTCATTCTAACTACTCTTCTTCCTCTCCCACCTCCATTGGCCCCCTTTGTGCCCGTTTATGCTTTCATGACCTGCATGTACACACACATCTAAATCTAGATCTGCACATGACAACAAACACGGAATGTGTTCTTTTCTCCTTATAACCTTTTCTTGGCCCCTGCCTTTAGTTTCCATCTACTTTCTTACCATATAGTCCATGCATGAGAGAAAACTTATGATATTTGTCTTTCTGACTTTGGCTTATGTTGCTTAATATCATCTCCAGTTCTATTTATTTCCCTACAAATACTATAATTTTATTCTTCATTACAGCGGAATAAAATCGTGTACATACGTGTAGGTGTGTGTGTGTGTGTGTGTGTGTGTGCACGCGCGCCAATCACGTTTTCTTCATCTAGTCATCTGTTGAGAAGAGTTTAGGCTGTGTTTATATATGTGGCTAAGTATGGAGCCACACACCTGTAATTCCAGCATTTGGAAAGCTGGGTGAAGAGGAGTATGAATTTGAGGCCAGCTTGGTCTACATAGAGAGACCTTGTTTCAAAACAAAATAAAACCTATTTACAGATTCATTTAGACTTCTCTCTTTCCATATAGAGTGACATAATTTTTTCCACAAGTGTAACTGTTTCCAACGTTAATTACTGCATTTTTTTGAAGTGAATCTAATATGTAAGCTTTGTCTTCAAAGCCACATACATCTACTAAGCTGTGATCTGGCTTCCTATTTTGTTCCACTGGTTATGATGTCTTTGCTTTATCAGTTCCACATTTTATTAACTCTTTGTAATTAATAAATCTTAACCATGGAGATTGCATGTATGCACCGTATTTTCTTCCACACGAGGAAAAGTCTTGTCTTTTCTAGATTACATTTTATAGTCAGCTCATATGAACTTTGCATTTGTGGGATTTTTTTTTGGGGGGGGGTTGTTTGTTTGTTTGTTTGGGTTGGGTTTTTTTTTTTTTTTTTTTTTTTTTTGGTTTTTTGAGGCAGGGTTCCTCTGTGTAGTCCTGGCTGTCCTGGAACTCACTCTGTAGACCAGACTGGCCTGGCCTTGAACTCAGAAATTCGCCTGCCTCTTCCTCCCAAGCTGGGATTAAAGGCGTGCACCACCACACCTGGCACTTGTTTTTTTTTTTGCATTTGTGTTAAATTCACAAACCAGTTAGAAAAGAATGGATGTTTTATAGTGTAAGTTTTCCTAAGTATAATAATTTATTTTCTTCATGTATTCAAGTCCTCCTTAATACTTTTGAGTATGATTTTATAGAGATTTGAAAATATGATTTTATAGAGATTTGAATAACTTCTGTTAGGTCAGCTTCTAAGCATTTGACATTCTCTAAATTTATTGCAAATGATACCCTTTACATCAGTGGTTCTCAACTTTCCTAATGCAGAGACACTTTAATATAGTTCCTCATTTTGTTTCTTCATAACTATAATTTTGCTACTGTTATGAATCATAATGTAGATATCTGATATTTTTGAAAGGGTCCTTGAGAACCACTGCCTTACATTATTAATTCTATTTTGTTGCTGGTATTCAGAAATGTAATTTATTGTATATTATCTTTCAGTTGTCTTGGTAAATTCCTCTATAACTACTTGTAGTTTATACAAAGATTCTTTAAAACATTTGTGATTCATTTTCTTTTCTGTGTTTCGGTGTGTGGTGTGCTTGTATGTCTGTACTGTCTGTGTGTTTAGTGCCCACAAAAGTCTGAAGATGGCATCAAATCCCAAGGGTGATTGTGAGCCACCATGTGTGCTGGAAATTGAACCCAGTGCTCGGGAAGTGCAGTGAATGATCTTAACTCTCCAGCCCTGTCCTCAAAGATCCTGTAGATACAATCATTGAAATGTTTCCATGAGTGATAAGTATATAACTCCATACAGATTCACAAACTTAACCCAGAAGTCAAGACATTATGATCATCACTCCAGATAGGTCCTCTGCCTTCTCTTCCTCCCTCTTTCTCCAAAGATAACACAGTGCTGACCTCTGACCGTTCAAGGTCGCTCTTCTCATGTTCTTTTACATATATGCTGTCTCTTACCTAATTTTTATACCATTCATCCATAGTCTTTTTTAAAATTTTCAAAAATAATTTTTGTTTTGTTTTGTTTTTTGAGACAGTTTTCTGTGTGTAGCCCTGACTGTACTGGGACATGCTCTGAAGACCAGGCTGGTTTCAAACTCACAGAGATCTGACAAAAGATGTGTGCCACCACTGCCCAATTATTTTTTATTCTTATTGCTACATAGAATTTCACTGAGCAGATGTATATAGATCAAGCTAGCCTCGAACTCACAGCAATCTCTGTGTAAGATAAAATCGTGGGCTATCCGTTTTTGCCCACACTATTTTTTTAAATTAATAACCGGGTTGATGTGGATTTAACTAAGGGAAGGGGAGAGGGAACATTCCTAACTGCATCTCTTATTTGAAATGAGCTGCAGATACAGCTTTTAATGTGATTTCTAAGTGTGGCTATGTTTATCTGCATCAAGATGGAGAGATTGGAAGGTTTTCAGTGTCGACTCTTTTTCCTTTTACACCATTATTCGTCAGAATCTGTAGCGCTCCATGGAGTGGAACACTTTATTAACCATGTGGTTGTTAGCGGGTAGCTGATTATATCAGGGCATTACATGTTATGCAATGAAAACATGAATGGACTGGGTGAAAACATTTAGGTCATTAATTTGATGACTTTTTTTTTCTTTTTTTTTTGCTTTTTTTTTTTTTTTTTTTTTTTTTTTTTTGCTTTTTCGAGACAGGGTTTCTCTGTGTAGCCCTGGATGTCCTGGAACTCACTCTGTAGACCAGGCTGGCTGGCCTTGAACTCAGAAATCTGCCTGCCTCTGCCTCCCAAGTGCTGGGATTAAAGGCGTGCGCCACCACTGCCCGGCTTAATTTGATGATCTTGCCTTGGCATGTCTTCATTTAAAAATGAATAAGGAAATGTATTCATTCATTTATTCAAAACTAGGTTTGTCTCTCTACACCAGCCTTTATCCAACGCCTAAAACAGAGACTGGAGAGATTCCACAGTGGGAAGAACAGAGACCGCAGGCGCATGCATACGGACAGCTATTTGAGAGAGACCCGAGGAAAGGATATAGTCAGAGCGGTTTACCTAGTTTCTTGACAAAGATGGCAGTGATAATGGGCTCTTCTTTCAAGTCCAAGGAAGGTGTTCATTACTTTTGACAACATGATGAAAAACAAGGACCCATAGTGTAAACGTTCACATAGACATTTGGAGGTCGCTGACTCCCTCTGGTCCTCCTCTTCATCTTGCAGACAAAACTTTACCATCCAGGCAAAGTCTCAAATAGTCGTTTGCACACAATCATAAATTAACCACCCTTTATAGCGTTCTTGCTCTCTGTAAGACTTGCAGGTTAAGTGCTTTAACTTTGGGAGATCTTTTGATCAGAGCGCCACAGGGGTATTTAATATCTTCCTTTTAGAGACTTGCGGACTTGCCCAAAGTGAGATAGCTAGTAATTAGCAAATGCTTGGTTAAAAGTCTGTAAAGTGTGTGCTCTGGCTGAAAAACAGAAGAGGCCGGGAAGCAGAAGGGCCCGGGCTACCTTATGTACAGGACGCCATAAAGATTTTAAACCAGGTCTAATTACCCTAGGATAAAGGCATCGTGGCCCTTGTTTTCTCTTATGGAAGTGGGGACGCCTCCTCTGTCACTCGCTTTTGCTCCCACCAGGGACCCTACACCTAACTTCTCACGTGACGTTCCTACCGGGGCTAGAAAACGCACCCGCCTACGGAAGCCGCACTACACATCCGCCGCTCAACGCGGCGCCATCCACACAGGTTCCCCGCGTCCGCTTCCGTACAACATGGCGGCGCGCTCGCTGACGCGCCGCCTTCCCTGACGTACTTCCTGTCCGGCGCCGTCACACTTGACCCCTGAACTCACCCGCCCCTTCCTTTTCCTCTTCCGGGGACGGTGCTCAGAGGTATGGTGGCCTTCTTCTGCTCTGTGTTTTTTTACCGTTTACGATCCGTAGCCATCCGAGGCGTCAGGCGGGCGGGACGCCCTTGGGGTCGGGACTGTCGCTGGGGTCGGTGGTGAGGGACGAGGAGAGGTGCGTACCGGCCGAGGCCTCGGCTCGTAGACTCGGGAAGCCCGAGATCAAACCCGGCTTCCGAAGCGGTGAGTGGCCGGAGCTGCGCGCACCCTGGCCGTCGGCTACGGCGAGCGAGAGACCGAGTCGTGGTCGTGAAGCGCAGAGCGAGCGGAGCGCGGCCTCCGGCTGCTCCCCTGGTGCTGTCTGCCATGGTGGCTAGTCAGCGAGCGGGACGCGGCGGCGGCGGCTGGCTTGGTTAGGAAGATACGAATCAAGCAGTGGCGGCTCAGGGTCCTTAGCACTGGTCCGGGTCGCGCTTGGCGTTTGGGCTCCTTTTACGTAAAGTGGGTGTTGGGAAGGTGTGGAAGACAGGTCACCTGTAGCGCTTATTAATCAACTCCAGCCATTCGTCCCAGGGCTTGAGATTTAAACGAAGTCGCCTGTGTGTGAAGCTCTCGGGTAGAATGTTTGTCTGGCACGTTGACGGTCTGGAGTCCAAAATGCAGCATCGCTGCTGCGGGCTGGAGAGTCCTTTAGTAGCTGGTCTGCTAAGGAACGAACGAAGTTGGATTTGAAACAGCACGAAACCCGGCCCTAGTAGTAAACAAGACTTCTCCAGGACGCTGTTTTGGGACAAGACCTAGATTGTCATGACGCCTTACCAGCTGCCGCCACTGGGGTAGTTCGGTGTCTTCATCCTACTGGTAGCTGTATAAATTAGGGGGGAATACTGTCTTAGAGCCCAGGAGCTCTTCATCTCTAGTTTAAATGTGGGATTCTTTAGAACCGGGCCTTTGTAAGAGCACGGTGTGAATGAGTGTGTATATGAATGTAAGATATTTTATGTGGTGACGCTTTGGCCTTTATTATGGTGAAAGGTGATTGTGTTCTCTCTAAATTGTAGGCACTCAGGATGGTCCAGCGTTTGACATACCGCCGTAGGCTTTCCTACAACACAGCCTCTAACAAAACTAGGCTGTAAGTATCTGCAAGTTTGAAATAACTTTCAAATCGCTTTCTCTAGTATGCTGAGCTACTTACAATCTCCCTTCCTAGGTCTCGAACCCCTGGCAACAGGATTGTTTACCTCTACACCAAGAAGGTTGGGAAAGCACCTAAATCTGCATGTGGCGTGTGCCCAGGCAGACTTCGAGGGGTGAGTGTCCTTTTGATAGAGTTTTAATCCCTCAGTAGGCGGACTTGATATCTCTAGTCCGAAGTAGCCAATGTGAGAAATGACCAAAATGGCTTCCCAGTAAAAGCAGACTTCCCTTTGTAACCCAGTTCCCAGTTACTAGGAAATAAATGTCTTTCTCCTTGAGCATCTTAAGGTAATCACGGTCTTTGTTCTACAGGTTCGTGCTGTGCGGCCCAAAGTCCTTATGAGACTGTCTAAGACACAGAAGCACGTCAGCAGGGCCTATGGCGGCTCCATGTGTGCCAAGTGTGTCCGTGACAGGTGAGTGAGTGAGGGCCGAGGCAAGCTGGGTGTTTGTCACACGGCATGTGAGCTTGGAGTCGCCCCTTGACACCTGCTAGGTGCTCCTGTTGTGTCAGAATTTGGGGGTGTCTTTAAAGTAGCTTTGGTTTACAGAGAGCAGACAGGAAAGAGATGCTGAGTTAGTGTTTGATCGCTCGTAGGCAGCTGGGGAGGAGACGGTCTTGGAGGGTTAGGGAACAGTGTTGGTTTGGGTGGCTGATTGAGGAGGTGACAGACAAAGGTAGAAAAGATTGTGAAGGGCTTTAGTCTTGGATGGTAGAACCAGGTGACTCGAAGCAAAACTGAGGGTCCGGCTTGACAAGATGAAGGTCTGGGATATACAGATGCTTTTAGGCAGCAAGCCCTTGCCTTACTGGCCTAGAGAGGGTTTGGTGGTTTAAATCTTTTGGAATCTGGGAAGAGTGCAAGGATGGTTGTGGCTTATTTGCAGAGCACCAGATAACATTTCAGAACTTCTGGGTGGACTTTCTGGCTAGGTGGGGTTGTTTAGGGGGGAAACCAGCACTTCCAGTTTCATACTCATAGTTAGTACAGTGCAGTGCTCAGTGTCTAAGGGGAGAATTCAGAAGCCGGGCTGGACTCTGGTTTGTTTGGTAGTTTTACAGAATGCTCTGACCAAGTGGGTTTTTTGTTTTGTGTCTTGACAACAATAATCTGCCTGCCCTGTTTGTGGTAGTTGTTCACTAAAAGGAGGAAGGCCTAGTACCTTAATACAGGCACGGGGCAGATGTTCTAATGCAGGCCATCTGGACTCATAACATAGAGCAGAGAAATGTCATGCAGTTGTAGAAGCTGGGCTGGCATTTGAGGCCAAACCTGAATGATGCAAACGGAAAAGATTTCCAGGCTCTGGTGTTTGACCTTAAGGTGGTGACTTTTGAGCTACGGGGATTTGCTTGGCATATTTGATTCATCCCCTACAGAATCTAGATTTGGGCCTAACAAGATGGGGGGAGGCAGAGGCAGGCGGATTTCTGAGTTTGAGGCCAGCCTGGTCTACAAAGTGAGTTCCAGGACAGCCAGCAGCCAAGACTATACAAAGAAACCCCGTCTCGAAAAAAAAAGAGATGGTGTCCTTGTCTTTAACACTAACACACAACACACACACACGTTCCAGTTCACAGCTGGTAGCTAGGTTTTATGGAAAATAATAAAGTGAATAAAACATTTCAATAATATGTCCTGGATCCTGGTGCAAGAAATAACGTTAGTCAGAAACTATTTAAGTGATGGTCTTGTCTTGGGTGTTGTCTGTTAAGTTTCTATTACTGTGATAACTGTGACCAGAGGTGACTTGGGGTGGATGTTATTTTGCACTTGGAGGTGCTAGTCCCATCACTGAGGGAAGTCAGGGCAGGAGCTGAAGCAGAGGCCATGGGGAATGCTGCTTGCTGGCTTGTTCTCCTTGGCCTTCTCAGACTGCCTTCCTAAAGCACACATTCAAGGCCCAGTGTGGTGCTGCGCACAGGCCAATCTTGGAGGCATTTCCTGATTGATGGTCCCTCTTCCTGTATGACTCTAGCTTGTGCCTAGTTGACAGAAAACTTGGCCAGCACAGCCAGTTTATTTTATGAGTGATCATGAAGCAGTCAAGATTACTTGGATTGGAGAAGTCCTCCACAAATATTCATGTAACTTCATAAGCTTTGTGACATTTTTTGTGTATTTTTCTAGGCCCTTGATTGCTTTGCTTCATCTTACAAGGTAACGTTCCCATGTTAATAACTGGTTTGTTTTTCTTTCTAGGATCAAGCGGGCTTTCCTTATTGAGGAGCAGAAAATCGTTGTGAAAGTCTTGAAGGCACAAGCACAGAGTCAGAAAGCAAAATAGATATGCACATTTTTTAAGTAATAAAAATCAAGACTTGATCTACGCTTCCGTTATCTGTGATTTGTTTAGGACTAATTTATAATTGGGGCCTTTCTCTGAAGGAGACAGTGGCTGGAGGTCACTGGATACTAGAACCTTGGGTGGTCCCTCTGATTAGGACGGGTCCTTCTGTTCAACTCTTAGACCACTTCTTAGTATCTCCTTTGCAGTGTCAAACCAGGAACCAGCCTCAGGCTGTTTTGAATGAAATCTTTTAAACTTTTTAAATCATCTTTTGGACTTGGAGCACCTAAAACAACCCCAAATGATTCTCGGATTGTGATTTTCATGTGTTTTCTCCGGGTTAGGACATTGAAATTCGGGCTTTACTTTGGTGCTGATGCTCACTGAACAAATTTTCTGACGCTCCTTAAGGCTAAGAGAACTAACACTGGTACAAGAGCCGTATAAAACCTACTTTTATTTCCTAATGTATTTTTCTGTTGCTCCACATTTAGCCATTGCCGATATGATAGGTCTACAGAGGGGGGTTTTCATGGTAGCGGAGGGTAAAAGGCAGAAATCTACCGCATATGTGCCAGCAAGCACAAGACACTAAAGTCTTTAAGAAGTGAAGCATAGTTCTGAGTTTGTTTTTGAGACATGATATATGGCTCAGCTTGAACTTAGAAGAGCCCCTTTATAGCCTCCCCAGTACTAATACTCTAGGTGTGTGCCCTGGTGCTTGGCTAAGAAGGCAGTTTGTAGAAAGGTTAAAGGGATCCCAGAAAATGGATAATGTCACATTAGAGCATTCTCAGAGTTTGAAAGGTGGCTTAGGAAATAAAAGCATGGCCTGAGTAGAATCCTTAGCTCCTTTAAAGCCTGGCAAGACGATGTCTAGTTCCAACTGTGGATTGGGAGGGTGTGGCCTGCTGGCCAGCCAGTGTAGCCAAAATTCCACACTTAGTAACTGACCCTGTCTCCTATAATGAGAAGAGGACAATAATGGCCTGTGACCTAAGGGTTCACGCAAGAAGACTTCAGTGGGAATAAATAACCTTGGGTTCAATTCTTCCCATGACAGGTTAGTGAGATGGACTATAATATGTTTAGTGTTTTACACTTAAAATTGATTATTTGTTCACTGATGTACAACCTAGTTTTTTTAAAAGCTTGGAACCCAAGGTTTATAAACTGGAAGGGCAGGCCCCAGCTCTCAATGAGTCCAGGCCCACTATTAATGTTAGGCTTGGTAATTTGACTGAACACAGCCTTTCCCCACTTTTTATGTATTTTATTTTTAATGATATGTTGGTAGTATGTACCTGTGTGTTTAGGTATGCTCAGAAGCATAGTGTTGGGCACTGGACATCAGACTTATGTCCTCTGAAAGAGCAGTAACAACACTTAGCCTCTTGGATTCTGTCAAATTTCAGCCAAATTAAAAAAAAAAAAAAATGGGTTAGCAGAGCTTTGGGAAAGCTACTGTATTAACATGGTATACTTCACAAGCTATTCTTTTAACCTGTTCTAAGTTAAATGTATTTATACTTTTCTTCAAAATGTCTTTGTAGACAATTTGGAAAGTATGGAAAACACTTCACTCCTTAGAATATTAGTAGTGGATATTTTCCCTTCCATTTTGTTTGTAAGGCAAAAAGATAA